>NC_089761.1:54631772-54634272 GCF_040412425.1 Macrobrachium rosenbergii | reverse complement strand
TTTAATTAGAATAATAACTAGCATATTGGTTCTCTCTCTTTCTCTCTCACACTCTCTCTTTTGAAGGAATTTTTTTTATAAACTGGTAGGGGTAGACAAAACAGCATCTTTAATTGTTGAAAAGAGACAGTGATATAGATTAGAAGAAAAGTTTTATTAGAATAATAACTAGCATATTGGTTCTCTCTCTCTCTCTCTCTCTCTCTCTCTCTCTCTCTCTCTCTCTCTCTCTCTCTCTCTCTCTCTCTCTCTCTCTTAGGACTCTTTTTATAAACTGGTAGAGGTAGACAAAACAACACCTTTAAATGTTAAAAAGAGACAGTGATGTAGATTAGAAGCAAAGTTTAATTAGAATAAACTAACATACTGGCAGTGTTTTTCTGTTTTGGCTCCGGTAAATATTGTGCGGAATATCTTGATTTAAAGAAAAGAACTAAAGAGAGACTTGATCTGTATGGATGTGTTGATAGCACCATTTTGGTTGAGAATGTGAAAGTTTTTGGATTTTTACTCGTACTAGAATTTCGTCAAATAACTGTTGAGAAATGTAATTATAATTATATTTTAGCTAGATTTCGACAGAAGACAATCTAACAAAGGAGTCACTTTGATGCTCTTTCGGAAACACGCTCTTGCACGAAGAGATTGATAACGCGCTCTCGTATTTTCCCCACTCCGTCAGACTAACTTGGCATTGGTTGAGGGATTTTGCATACAAACACACACGAGAGTCCCAAAATCAATGATCACGGACGCCGTCTCTGGAAGGACAGTATTCATGTTAGTTTAAATAACATCCGATAGTTTTCTGTCTCTGGTTCTTGTGTTTTAAGTGATAGATAAAGTTAACATTTAGTCAGGGTGTATTTCATAATTTTGCTTGTTATGAGCTTCTTCATTTCTGCATTTACTGATCAGCAAAGTGGGTTTGATTAAGGACTGAGTTATAACTCTCTCTCTCTCTCTCTCTCTCTCTCTCTCTCTCTCTCTCTCTCTCTCTCTCTCTCTCTCTCTCTTCGACCCTCATGCATGTAGAGTAGGGTAATTATTCCTGTTTTGAAGGGCGTCTGTTTTCATATGCATTACTCAGACATATTTTGGTGGGTGAGATGCTAAAATGTCTCATACTAATTGCGTTTAAGTAAGTGGTATACGTCCTTTCAAATATAGCCTATATATATGTGTGTGTGTGTGTAGTTGAAAACCCAACGGGACTGCGACCTTCATGGTCTTATCCAGTCAGTTTAGATGCAGAATGTTTAATGACGTTTCAACAACTGCGGTTGTTTACGCTGGAAGTATATTTTTTCCTACAAATAACGTAAATTTAAAAACTTAAAATGGAAAGAGAATGAAAAGCCTTGGGAAACACACTCGAGTGTGCAATAGACCCGCTTCTTAAGAAGGGAATCGAGGAAAACGGAGGCCAAGAGCAAATTCCAGAGGTTACAGATGTTCTTTCCCCTGAAAGTGTGGGGAAAACACGGGTTGGCGCGGCGTTATGGCCCTAGGGGGAAGGATGACAGTCCTTTTTCTTTGTCTTAGGTTTTTATGGGCATATATTTCTGATGTTTTAATTTGTTATGAAAAAGAATGGTTAGATTGATTGCTAATTGTTGAAAAAACTAAATTGAATGAAATAAAAAGTCGTAAATTTGAAGAAATTATACGATGCCGACCTGAGAAAACTTTCTTCACTTCACATTTTTACGCAGTTCTCATCAAGGTATAAGAATAAATTTTTCATGATTTTCATATCAGTAGGATTGATGATTTCAGTGAATCTACCCCATGTCACCTGCGGGTTCATGCATTGTTTTATCCCTATCTTCTTGCGATTGCTCATTTTTCTAAGTATATCTTTTCAAGATTTTCTTGGATGCAGTCTTGATTTATGAGCAAAAGAATGACAGAGTTGTGCTTTTGTCCCCGGTGTGCTGGTGGTCGGATATCTAAATAGGCTCTGCATTGGTTCCTGAATTGTTGTATAGTTATCTGGCATCATAGCGTTAGTGTCCACTGAAGCTGTTGTTACTGAGCTACGCGCTTGAAGCTTTAAAGGTTCGGTACCAACGAGAATATTTTTAAAGTGCATTTAATAAGGGAGGAAAAAGGAAAAATTCCATTACTAATAAGCAAAAGAGAATTTAAAGAACCTATGAATGAGAGCTTTTAGAATCTCTCCGTTACTTAATTATGATCTGTACGTTGAAATTTTGATGTTTTTAATGTTGTTCAGTACCGTTTGTTTCAATTGGTTTTCTGTGGCTTCTCATTAGAAAAGATACAATTTCAAGTTCCTTAAGTTGTTACACGAGAGACTTTTTGGACATCATTATGTCTGAGTGACATCAAACTACCATTAAAATTAGAACGTGTTTTCGAGATGAACATCACGAAATCCTGTTGTATCAAAGCAAATTCCGGTGGATTATTCAGTTCAAGCATTGGGGAAGTAAACGGCACTGCCATTCCATATCAATTCTGTTTTCATTCTCTC
>NC_089761.1:54614272-54626772 GCF_040412425.1 Macrobrachium rosenbergii | reverse complement strand
AAATCTTTTGCTCATCTCTTGCTTAAGTGGAACAACAAAGATTTTGTAGCTCAGGAGGCTGAAGTGGATGATGATGTTTGACCATAGACGGAGTGTGGATAAATACCAGAACTTAGAGGGAAAATGATAGAAGGCCATATAGAATCGTGTTAAAGTCACTGAAATACTCGAATGAAATTGACCAAGACTTTTACATCAGGAATAGCAATATTAATAATCTCTTGTATGCTGTGGCCAGATTGGTAACTGAATTTATAGGAGCCAAGATGAGAAAATAATCAACCCAAGCACAAACCAGAGAAAGAAATACTTCAGATAAAAGAAGGGTACTGTAGCAAATTCAAGTGTTAGGAAACACCTGGCATGGATTACATAAATCATAAATGGGAAAAAGAAAAGACATTTAAACAAAGAAAGGTAATAATGTAGAATAGCTGTGTACTCGTCTTTTTGTTGCGCACAGTGTCACGATGAGGGGATCTAGGGAGAACTTTCCCTGGCCAGATTAAAGGCATGGGGCATTATGTTAAAATTAGATTAACGGAGAGATGCATCCTTGTTGAAATATGTCCTTGATATGATTTAAACTGGCTGCGGCTGTCGGAATAGCTTGCGCAACTCAGCTTGACAGAGAGAGGCTTGAAGATAGATCCAAAGCATATGCGCAGAACAAGCCTACACCCAAACCAAGAAACCATATGAACAGTTTGGAGATGGAAAGGCAGAGCAAAACACCACTTCAGGGCCAAGTCCAAAAAGAGATTTTGGAAAAAATCTAGAACAACCCATTATCAATTTTAAAAAATGCCGATTGAATACTAGTATTGAAAAATAAAGAAAGAGACACGAGGTAAATAACAAGATATTAACATCACAACCAGGAAATTAAGAAATCTCTTAAGAAAGGTGGCCAACTGGACATCCACAGGACTGGATTTCAAGTTTGTGGATGGAAATATTGGCCAAAAGCTAAAGGAATGTGTAGAACAAAGGTACTACATTGACTAACGATAGGCAGGACTTCATTAGTACAAAGTAGATCAAGGAAGGGGCAGTGTAACTAGTAACTTACAACCTATCACACGACTGCCAGTCATGTGGAAATTGTTAACAGGAATCGTGAGCAAGGGGCTGTACGACTACCTCGAGGGAACAAACGTCATAACTAAAGTAACAAAAAAGATGCTGCAAGAAATATAGAGGAAAAAAGTGGATAAGGTGGGGTTGAGGAAATGTAAGAAAAGGAAGACTTCCCTAAGTTTTGCGTAGATTAATTATAGGAAGGCTTTTGGTATGGCCCCTAACATCATCAGAATTCACAGTATTAGAGGTAAACGTGTGAAGAGGAATCTTCCAAGGGGATTTGCTATCACCACAGTTGTTCGTAGTCTTTTTTTATGCCAACGACAGTGGCCCTCAGGAAAACTGGGAATAGCAACCAGTGTGGAAGACGGGTCCCAGTGGTCAGTCACCTAATTTGCAATTGTAACTAGTAAAAGGAAAGGCTTTCCAGAGTGAAGAAATCCAATTGCTAGCTGGGAGAATCATCAAGGGTATGGAGAGACTTAACTACAAATGTTTAGGAATCCTTAAAACTGATAACATGAAACACCAGGAAATGAAAGTAAAAATCATAAGGAATTTTTGTTAGAATGTGTAGAATAGTAGGCTAAACAAATGAAGACCTAGAAAATAGGGACAGAAAATCAAGAAGCTGATGACCTTCAATATAGCATTAACTCCAAGAACAAGCGTGGCAGAGTTCCACTTGATAAAAAGAAAACAAGAAAGAGGTATGCAAAGTGTGGAGGATTGTATCATCATCAAGAAAAGAACACTTGGACAGTACCGTAAGCAATGAAAGTTAGTGAGAGCCTGCAAGGTATAAGGAAGAGAAATGGGAAAATAAACAAATGCGCAAATGCATGGTCAAAGGTCAAGAAGGCTGAAAGCATATTAATGGTAATACAAGAACAACCATTACATTCACGACATGCATAGAATAAGATAGATGGCCAAAAATTAACATAACTATTGTATAGCAAAGGTCTTGTTCTCGAAGATATGCCCAGAACATAACCTGCTAATTACAGACAAATGGTACAGTGCAACCATTTACCGAAAAAGTACAGGAAAATGGAAAAAAATCAGGTTATGCCAGGGCTATGGTGTTAGGAATGACATATTGATAAATGCTCAAAGACTACGCCTAATTCTGGTAAATGAAAGAGGTAGCCCTACCATGAGACGCAAGAGTTAGGGCAAAGTAAGAGAAAAGAATGAAAAATACGTCTATATAGGTGGAAATAAGGAGACTATGACAAGCTACAATTGAAGTTGTATTTACAGTATACTTACCATTGTAGGAGAGCCAGGAGTAACCTCGAGGATCTCAGGATGAACCCGGAGAGAATTAGATGTACAAACCTCCAACCATTCTAGCTCCAGAGAGACTTGATCTGTGACCAAATTAGTCAGCAAACAAATTTATTAGGTGCAGTATGTTGTAAATAACGAGACAGCAGTGTTTTTTGCGTACAAATGTCTCCAGTATCTGGAGTAGAGATTCGTGGCCCATTCCTTCTTGGCGTCATCATCCCTAAATTAATCTTTTTCAATTGCTCATAATTTTTCCTAAGTTTAAGTTATTATGATTCAGTTTTTTGTAGCCTTTCGGGGTGCGTGTTTTTTCCAGATGCATACAATTTTTTAGTTTATATGGTTACATTTGTGTTTGCCAACTGCTTGAAATTTTCAGAAAAGGCCGCTTCGTGTTTTGAGGATTGTTGTACCCTAAGAAAGATATCCAAACCTTAGAGAACAAGTCTTCTCACCTGCTGGTAGATTTCGGATGTAAGGATTGGGTCCGAGACATGCGGAGTCGCAACAGCCATATGACTAGGACAATAATCCGTGTTACATGTCAAAGCTCCCCGCAAATGAAAAATGTCGTGCATTTACACTTGATTTTTCACGTGCATTTACACTTGATTTTTTTCCGAGATTATTATCCGTTCATGAAAGAAAATAAAACATCACATTGCAAGTAATGCTACATGTGTTAGAGTATTTGGTGAACCTATACCCCAGCTGGAAATACATTTTAGGTATAGACAACATTGTTGGTTTTCTGTAAAAGAAAACTATTGTGACGGCTTTGTCTGTCCGCCCTCACGTCTTAAAAACTACTGAGGCTAGAGAGCTGCAAATTGTTGTGTTGATCATCCACCCTCTAGTCATCAAACATACCAAATTGCAGCCCTCTAGTCTCAGTAGTTTTTATTTCATTTAAGGTTAAAATTAGCAATAATTGTGCGACTGGCAACGCTCTAGGACAGGCCACCATCAGGCCGTTGCTGAAAGCTTCATGAGCCACGGCTCATACAGCATTATACACTGTCCAGAAAATTCGATTGTGCCGAAGAAACTTCGGCGCATTTTTTACTTGATTTTCACGTTACGAGTTATGTTGCCAAATGTTATTGTATTAAATACTCCTTTAAGAGCGAATGCCCCATTCAAAATACGAATTTCGAAAATAGTACGACAGTGAACAAAAATTCTAATTACCTCCAAAGGTACTTAAATGTTTTCACTTACGACACCAGTTTATTTATTTGTCGCTCTGTTTATTTATTGCTTATTTTCCTGTTTTTGCAAGCGCTTTCGCCATGGTAACAAACAAATATTTTTCCATAGATTCTAGACGTTCTAAATATTCTGTGATTGTTTCAGTAGCTTCCCGTCTTCATCTTTCGATGTCAATCCATGTGTTATCTCCTTTTGCTGCTTTAGTTTCTAGAGAGTCATATTCAGCCAAGTTGGCTATAAAACAACCTAGGTATTGTAAGCCTCCTGCCACCATGGCATCTTTTATTTCTTGTTTATCTTCATGCTTGTATCAATATCACCTTGTGAATCAATTGTGTGATCCACTGAGAAGCAGAACAACGTAGTAGTTCGTGTCTTACGTTTTTGGATGTATTTTGTTTGCCGTGTAAGTGGAAGAACAACCTTGAAGGCGTATTAACACTTACAGTATTCGACGTTACGCTTTGACCTTAACCTTGCTTGCTTTTCATGCGGGGCAGGCTCTGACGTGGTGCCGATAGCATTGCCCCATTGGCCGTATGCAAGAAGAGTACTCCAGCACATCCTGATTCCTGCCTCAACCTATTACTTAGTGTACGACTCGCCAAATTTTTCTCAAAGCCTTCTCGGCAAGTTTGTTGAAGTTTTGGAGGATATAACTAGACGTTCTTGAAAGGGTTAACGCCAGTTACAACTCCTCGTTTCCTGTTTCCTAATAGTAGCAGTTATGACTTGGATCATCGACGGGTGGTCTCTTGATTGTTATTTTTTCTTGAGTTGTATTTTAACAGAGATCTTTCACATTCACAATTTATCCCTGATCCCCTTTACCTGCCGAGAGCAACCAGGTTCGCTGAACAGCAGCACCAACATGCAGTAAATGTGCCTCGCTGTCGAACTTCTCAGTTCCAGAGGTCCTTTATTCCTCACACCGTTGGACTGTGGAACAGCCTCCCAGAGGATGTCGTGCAAGCGAAGATGCAATGCATTTCTTCCCTAATACTATTCTCCTTGCAGATAATACATTTTTACCTATTCATTAATTGATTAATTTATTTTTCTTTTTTAATAAGTGAGATTTCTTCTTTTTGTATTTCCCTTTACTTCCTCCTACTTCTTCCTAATGAACACCATATTCTTTGGAAGCTTGAATTTCAAGACTGTGGCCTCTGTGGGCTTGTTCCATTTGAGTAGGTGTCATTTTCTGAATAATAATAATAATAATAATAATAATAATAATAATAATAATAATAATAATAATAATAATTCTCTTGATAAGTAAAACTGTAAAATTCTACTTTAGTTTTATATGTTTATCCCGTAAACATTCATTGACGACTTTTTATCAATATGTAGAAATTAGTTTTGTCTGATGCAAACCGTAGGTGAACTCATGTATTTTCTTAGATTAACAAATGGGGAATTTTTCATATTAATTCATTATGAATTTCAAAACCACAGAGTATGTACCCCCAAGTAATATGCATGGCTACCTCATTTTGTGTACATATACACAAAATGATCGTTTTGTGACTGTTTCCTAAAATAACTAGAATCTGAACGAACGAAAGCAAAGAAATAATATGTAAAACAGGAAGCAAGACAGAGAGCGAGAAGGAATTCAGCTAATTATGTTTCATAGCAAACATCAAAACATATGGTTCGTTAATCTGCCTGGGAAAGCGTCTAAATTAAGATTCATAAACAAAAATTGTTCAAGTTACTGTAAGGATATTATTTTTTCTCTTATGTTTGTATAACATTTTATACAGTCAACAATGTTGTAAAGGTCTTTATTATTGGTATAACTTTAATTGTAATCTTTATCCTGTAAGCCTAGGATAACCTATCAATGGTTTATTGAATCCAAATGATTGCATTGGTGTCCATACAAGGACTTCGTATTCAACTACATGAATCCTATCTTGTTTTCACAGTCCTTATGTTATAAACCTTATATAGATTCACAGACCTATTTACTATAAACTTTACTGTAGGACATCGTCTATTTACTATAAACCTTACTGTAGGACATCGTGTTAACATCTTATTCAGCTATACCCGATAACTAAGAATGAGCACTGCAACAAGTAAAAGAATCCCTAAATAGACATTTTATTAGAATTTTTATTATATTTTACCTTATGGTATGTTTCTTAACTTGTTCTAAAGACCATTATTTGATATAGAAAATAAGTATTGCAGTTTTTGGGTGAATAGATCTTTAGGAGTTCTCTTACGATGACGATTACGGCTTAGAACCTTGAGAGATATCAAAACTGACCCAGGGAACATGTGTTTTTTCTTTATTTTTTTGTTTTGTTTTTTACTTTTTATGGTCGTATATATGGATGGTAGTAGGTAGGGGAGAAGTTATCGTGTGTTAACTTCTCTCGGACATCGTGTAAAGCTCTTTTCTTGTGGTAGGTTAGCACATTTACCAGAAACGCAGTAGCATTTGCATACTTGACTTACCATGAATACAGGTTCTTATGTTATCACTCCACAGCAGACAACGCTCTGAGACTCATTTTGTTTTGCATGTTTAGTTGTTGTTTACAGTAATAGGATCTGCTCTCAGTTTTTTTTTATGTAGATTTACGTTTCCTCATATGAATATCCATGTAATATGTTTGAACTTACCCTTTTTATGGTATGTTTTACCTTTGAGATAAGTTAGCTTGAGCACTTTTTTTTTATTTCTGGTTGACGATAACTTTTGTAAGTTAGGAGTTTGCACTTGTTATTTCCGGTTGCAGATCATTCTAGAGTATTTTGCTTCACATCTGCTCATGCCTGTTACTTACTTTAAGTGTGTGGGCTGCGTATGTTATTTCAAGTTGCATAAAACCATCCGTCCTTGTTTTGAGTTGCCCATGTTTTTGCCTGTCCATGATTTTTCTCAAGTAGTTTTATTTGCGCTAGGTTTCTGCTTCTCTACTCGTCATATATTTCAAATTACGTATGTTTTTTCGATTGGCTATTTTGTCAAGTGTCTTAGGTTGCATATGATATTTTTTCTTAATTATAATTTCAATAAAAGGTGTCAAGTTGTGTATGGTTTTTCCGGTTGCTTATTTCTTAAATACAGGGTGTCCATAAAGTCATGGTGCAATTTAAAATACTTGTAGCCTTGCAACTATACATGAGCGAATTAATTTGTAAAAAGGATAAGCTTGATGTGCCTAATTTTTATGTTCTTCTGAAGTATTATTTATTATTTGTTTTATCAAATATTTTCAAAATTTCTGAAACTTGAAAATGACTCCTTTCTCAGAACTGCTGTTGACCCATGGCTTTGCAAGAAGAGAAAGTAAACTGCGTTCTTTGGTTGGGTGAGCTAAAATGTACTGTCGCTGTCTAGAGCAGATTTACAACCCAGTACAATACAGAAGCACCATAAAGGAATTGTATAGCTAGGTGGATAAAGAAATTTAAGGAAACAGGTTCTGTTATTGATAAACCACGGTCTGGTAGACCGTTTATTGATGAAGGAACTGTAGCATCTGTAGAAAAATCCATTGAAAGAAGTCGGAGAGAGAGTCTAAGTCGAGAATCTTTGGAGATGAGCCACGGTACATTTTAGGTTAGCCAAACAAAGAACGCAGTTTTCATTCCATTGCAGTGAAGCCATGTGTCAACAGCAGTTCAGAAAAATAAGTCATTTTTAAGTTTCAGTAATTGTGAAAAATTGTTAATAAAACAAATAATAAATAGAAAAACTAGACACATCAAGCTTTCTTATCCTTTTTACAGATTGATTCTATCATATATAGTTACGAAGCTACAAGTATTTTAAATTATATACGCCATGACTTTATGGAAACCTTGTATTTTAGGTTTTGCGTGTCGGAATGTTTTCAGTTTTTTATTTTCGTCGTGGGTGTATTTTATATGAATTTTAGTGCATATATACCGTTTTGGATTGCGTACGTTTTTTCGGAGGCGAAGTAGTTTAAGTATTGTAGGTTTTGTATGGCGTTTTCGGTTGTTTGTAGTTGTAGAAGTTCTACATAGTCATGTTTTCCAGATTCGAAAATTTTTTTATCTTTCAGGCTTTCTTACCATTTGTTGATGCTTTTTGATAAATTTGATTAACTCGTGGTTTGCCTTTCTGTTACATTGTGTTTGTTGCTGTTGCATTTTACTCTTGGTATACTTTAATGTTTCATTTATTTTTCTGTTGTTAACTCCTTGTGGTATGCTTCCGTTGCGTGTTTTGTTCTTATTTAGTATATTTTTTTTTAGCCTCAAAGAATTTTACGATTTCCCTATGTTTTAATGTAACCATGGCCCCCCTCTCTCTCTCTCTCTCTCTCTCTCTCTCTCTCTCTCTCTCTCTCTCTCTCTCTCTCTCTCTCTCTCTCTCTCTCTCTCTCTCTCTATATATATATATATATATATATATATATATATATATATATATATATATGCACACACACATACTGTACATGGATAGTGTGTGTATGTGTGCATATATATATTGGATGCAGTCATGTACAATCATACTCAGATGTGATGCAACATGATTCTTTTTGTATCGTCCTAAATCTCAGACTCCGTAACTTTTGCCATTTAGTGTTAAACTTTTTTTTCCGTATGGTTATATACATATATGAGCCATTTCATGCATTGGTATAATTCGTAATCTATGCGACAAGGTCACCCCCTTTTTTATTACATTGCTTAGCTCAAAGCACAGTGTGATAATGTTAGAAGTGCCGTCAATGCCAGAGCACTAACTTGCTACTGGAAGTGGTCATTTCAACTACCGCTCATACATATAACTGCAGATCTACTAATAAGCTCAGCAGTCATAACATAATTTTCAAAATAGGAATACGAACGACAAAGTTTTAGGCTATGCTTAAACATGATGTATAGGCCTACCAAAGGAATTCTTTTTGGAGATACCATGTTCTTTGAAGAATAAAAGAGGATGATTTAAATTATTACTAGAAGATAGCTATTAATCTAAATATTTATAAGTATTAACGCCGAGGCTTATGCAACACTTTTAGCTGACTAAGAACGTTATTTTCTTGAAAGTCCTTTTGCTTGCTTTTGATGAATAACTGATTCATCCATAAGGTGAATTGAAGTGCAAGAATATGCTTTGTGGGTGGAAACGGTTGATAGAGATATGTGAACGCTGAGTGTAATGTATTTTTAGTAAATACAGAAAACAAACATGCCTAGGCTTAGGAACAAATCTTGTCGTTAACAAAAGTGTAATTGCATTGGCGAATATTTGCTAGTAAACCATTATTTTTTAAATGGTTAAGCAGTCTAAGACAAATAATTCAATTTTTTTTAAATATATGTATTCCTATCACAATTATAAAATAAATATTTTCAAAATCATTTCATTGTCTACACATTGTAGACCTATCCTCCAGCTGGTTCAGGTTGCTGCCATTCAAATGGTTGCATCACAGGCCATGCCCACACTTTGATATCGTTGGATGCGTTTTAGCTACATTATTACTTTCGTATTTATTCATTTATCTTTTTTTTCCAGCGTTGACGTGTTGAAATAATCAAATGGGACTTTAAAATTTTATGGTTGCAATGCAAGCAATATCAATGTTACGATGATTTTTTATTTATTATTTTAACATTTTGAACCTAGGCTTAATAAAGACTTTTTGTTCGAACGCATCGACGCTGGATGAAAGAAAATTTTGGAAATGTTCCGTCACTGTTTTTCCGACATTTGGCTACAGTAATAAAGTTTTTATATATATTAGAGAGTTTTTATATATATTCGAGAGTTCACTCTTAAGAAACATATTATGGCCATGTTTTCTAAAGTGATCGTGTTTCCGCTTCCAAAGTAAAGATAAATATGCAGCTTGTTAGTTGCCAGTTAGTGATTTTTGAACGAAATTCTATGTATTACGTAGCTTGAGGGTTTTATGTGCATAATACTAACGCAGTGAACTCCATTTTTGAGCGCAAACGGACAATCAATACCCTTTCGCAATCTTTTTATTTTCCTAGCAAATTATATTTGCTTTCGGCTTAAAGAAAAAAAAAACAGTAAAGAGCGTGTAATCTGAAAGCTCAGTCAACCGTCATTTATTTTGATGGCGTAAAATTTAACGCAACAAACGTTTAATTTTCTGTTCTTTATGGTGTAGAGGATATTATCATTTTCAACAGTTGCACATCTATCAAGATTGTATTTTGGTTTTATTTGTCTGTGTTTACGTCTGTCTTTTTTTTCTCAGATTTTTGTGAGAACTAACGGAGGGCGTTTAAACAAAATTATTATTATTATCATTATTATTATTATTATTATTATTATTATTATTATTATTATTATTATTATTATTATTATTATTACTCAGAAAGTACATGCATTCATATTAAAAGAACACTGAAACCCTTTAACTCACTAAAGCCTCTAGGGAACAGATTGCATATTAGTCTATATTGAAAGTGAAAAATGCCGGTCGCGGAATTTTCTTTGATTTCATCTTTGCGTATATGCGTGAAAATTCAGATATCTTCCCTTTATTTGATGCAGATCTTACTCCAAGGCAGATGTTGTCACATGACTGGGATAATTCCTCACACAGTAACACCATAACTTTTAAGAGATAGCCAAGTTATACAACGTGAAGGTGTCAGTACTTACGTATTGTACTGTATGTGCCATTAATCACTCGAAGGAATAATTACTCATGTGTTGTTATCTAAGAGACTAGAAGATGTATTTTCATGCACATTGTTTTCTCATTCATCTGGAGCCTTCTAAAGGCTCCTTTGAAAGGGTTACATATAATAATTTCTTTGAAACCATTTATTACAGTTGTTTCAATGACAAATTTTGACCAATGTGTCATTGAAAGTAAGATTTCAAATAGTTCGTGTGGAAGGAATATTATGATGTAGTCTTTTAAGAAGTATTATTCATAATGCTTATCCTTGCGAAGTCTTCATTTTGTCATCCTTAGACGTAACTTCTAAGGATGTGTAATGATATTTTTCTGACAACAGTACACACAGTACTGCTATACTCATAAATCTCGACAATTTATCGTACAAGTAATTTTACGAGAAGTTAAGTTAAAGCGAAAATCTTCCAGCAATGGTAATATGTCTTTTGGTTAACTTGTTAGTTTAACGTTAATACACAATAGATAGAGGTTGATATTTTGTGAAATTTAATTCATAGAAAGAAATGGGTGATTTAATTCCATTTGTCCAATATTAAATACTCAAATAACCATTTCTTAATCTACAATTGAAAATATGTTAGAGGGAAAGTTGTTTAAATATTTATCACTGGCCTGGGCTTCATTGAAATAGAATAAAGCTATAGTTACTTACGGAGAGGCGTAAAGATAGAAATGAGAATGGAAGAGCAATAGAAGGAAGAGGAGGGCGGGACCACGTAATGGTTTTGTTATTTCTCAGAGTATTTCGGTTTTAAATTTGAGAACTTTAACGTAGGCTTGGTTGGATTTTACTCTGGAGACTTGGATAAGGTAGTTTGGGAAAAGAAAGTGTCTAGGGGTTGTTTCTGACGGTATTAGATGTTATATGAACTCACGTTGGATTTGGAAGTAATTTTATTCCATGTAAGACCGGTATGGTTAAATACATCCTTCATTTCCTATTCCTCATAGACAAATGTATATTACTTCATTACTTCTGTAAAGGAGGTTAAGGCTGGTTTTGGGTTTTATTTCTGTTTCTCTGTCTGTGAAAACTCATAAAAGAATTTTTACGAAAATTTCTGTAAGCATTCATTATGTTCTGAAGCACGGGCGATTTGATTCTGGTGTAGATCCAGGTTTTTTCCAGTTCACATAAAGATAGTGAGATCTTCCTTTTACTTTTGAAAGCAAACACACATCCTGCTATCTCTCCATGGTTTATTCCAGCAATAGATGCCTACATTAAAGAGACAAATGACAAAGATCGTCCGGAAGGAGAAGTGAGAAACAAGTTTTTGGAGCATGATAAGAGGCATATAAATGACAGGAAAATCTATACTGACGGATCAAAATCAGAAGATGGAGTAGGATGTGCAGTGGTGTGTGAGGGGGAATCGTATATAAAAAAAGTTAACAGACTCCACATCCATTTTCATTGCTGAAGCAACAGCCATAGTTGATGCTTTAAATCTTGCATCTGATAAGAAATTCAAATCCACAGTAATATATAGTGACTCAAGGACTGTTTTAGAAAAGTTTTAGTAAAGTTTTGTTGGATTCTTGGGCACACTGGTCTAGAAGGGAACGAACTGGCTGATAGTAAAGCAGAGGATGCTGCAAGATGTGATTTCTTAACAAATAAGTTGCCACATTTGGATATGCGTCCAGTTATCAGACGATGCATTCGTACAAAATGGCAGCAGAGATGGACTTCCCCCATTTTGTCCACAAATAGGAAGCACAGAAACATTAGAAAAAGTATCGATTTTTGGAGTTCGAGTTTTAATCGTAACAGAAGACTTGAGGTCGTCCTAACACGGCTTATGATTGGCCATACCCGCTTCACTCATAGCTATATTTAGAGGGAGCCAATGCCCCAGTTTGCGCTCACTGTGGTGGTCAGTTATCCGTTGAGCAAATGCTGGTGCACTGTCCTAAATTTAATAGCCTTAGGGCAAAGTACTTACTAACTGGGAAGACTATTTTAGAAATTTTAAATGATCACGTTGAGGTAGATAACCTTACGGGTTATCTGAAAGAATCTGGTTATTTTAATGAGATATGATTTCAGTATATTTAATAAAGATTTTAGTAATATTTATTCGTATACTAAATATATATTTTGAATATAAAAGTTTAATATTTACTTATTTTTTGTTGGTTCTATCTAATATCATTCTTCATATTTTACGTTCATATTTTAACACCGAATTTTACTAGTATATCATCATTCGCGTATTC
>NC_089761.1:54601772-54609272 GCF_040412425.1 Macrobrachium rosenbergii | reverse complement strand
TTGCAAAATTTAACGGCAGTACCTTAGTGACGTAATATTTTCTCTGAAGCTATCAGATGCTTTTTTGCAATCAACAAAAGCATCATAGTTGGTTTTAAAATTTCGTACATTACCGCACAGTATGTTTTATCAGAGATATTTGATCATTGCAACTCCTCTGTTTTTTCTAAGCATTTTGTGAGTTTCTTTCTCCATCCTGTTGCGAATAAGCTGTCTGAATATTTTTTCAATACACCGGACGAAAGCATTGCTTCTTGGTAAGTTCGCTATAACTTTATGCTAAAATCGTCTATGCAGTGATTTAATCTTAGTCCGGTGCCTTCGATATCATTTTCTCTATTACTGAATCCACTTCAAAAACCGGGAATTCATTCTTCCGGGCATTCAGGTCTTTTGCAGCTTTTGTCAGATTATCCCCCTCAGATCTCTGTATCCCTTGTTCATTAATATATATTGTTACGGATGTCGGAGCTCTGAAAGGGAATACCTGTTTGATTGACCCGCAGCTGGAATACCATCAATACTGAGCATTAGATAAACAGGAAATACATGCTCACTGGGGAGAAAGCAGAATTGAAAACCCAGAGTCTCAAATGATACATGTATTTACAGTACAGTTAAATAAATTGAGTGGATAGATTAAATGGTACAGCAATTTAATGATTAGTTCAGTCATTTATGTAGAACCGGTATCTTGGCTTAGAAAAGCGAAGTATGAAGCATGCAAGACTCTGCGTTCCTCTTTGCAATTGAGATAAACGATACACGGGTCACCGACTCCTGTAAGCATAGGGGAGACAGATGAGTGAAAATTCCCTCAAAACGTCTAGCATATGGACAATAGTAACAAGAGCAAGATTCGAGGAGGTTAGTAATGCACTGATACATCACTTTCAAAGGGATAATTACTTATTACTTCACTGAGATTAAAGGGACACTTGGGAAAATTTCCCTGCACTTGAGGGGAAACACGGAAAGGCATAATAAAGATGAGAAGTTCGAGAATAAAGAATCAGTCAAGGGCGAACTCCTTGCATCTCCTGACGTACCTGTTTGCAGTGTGGCAATTGCTTAGCAACGATCAGTGGATTTTCCTTCTAGCATCAACTGTGGTAGGCAGAATAGATGATTGCTTCACCTCAGGACATCAACGGAGAGTGGTGCTTCACCTCAGGACATCAACGGGGAGTGGGCCGCGCCTTGTATCAGTCCCTGGGAGGCTTTCTGAGAGTTCTTTCTCTGACGAGAGCTCGAGTCTGACTGCCGCTTGTTTTCAAGCAGCGCCCTTCTTGTGCTTCACGGTATGCCTCGGCTGTTGCCTTGCCTTTGGACGACCTGGAAAATACAAAGAAATTCGCCCGACAGAGACACGAAAGCAAGGTTTTTTTTTTTTTTTTTTTTTTTTTTTGGCAGGAAGCAGGTGTTCTCCCTTAGGAGAACTTAAGACAGATCTAGCGAAGGGGAGCAGATAGAGTGGATCCCACACCCAGAAAGTTCCCTTCTACATCCTAAAATCATTTGGTTCTTTAACAGGGAAATTCTTCAGTTTCTTATGGGGCATAAGACCCGATTTATAAACATTAAGTAACAAATTCATTTAATGTCCAAATCGCTCTGCTTCGGGAATAATACCGAAGGGGAATTATAATTGATAAGTGATAGTCATCTGATGGACTGGAACCACCGAGGGTAACAATCAGTGACTTCAGTGACGAGTGTTCTATTTCTAGAATGGTTTGTGTTTAAAAAAGGTCATTGTGATGTGATAAATTCATGTATATATATATATATATATATATATATATATATATATATATATATATATATATATATATAATTATATACATGTATGTATGTATATGTATATAATTATATATATAAATATATATAAATCAAATACGTAGATATAAAGGATGAAACATATGAAGATATCTAGTAAGCTTAAGCACGATGGGTGCTGATGAGACACTGTTTGTCATTAACAGCTAGTTTTTTCATTTAATCGAATCCCTTCACTTAGATTAAGAAGAAGCTGAATATATTTACAAATTATTAGTTTTGACTTAATTTTTTTGTAATTTGCCTTATTGCATATATTTATGCTTGTATGTAGTATCTGCTGAATGTAACTCGAAACTGGCAAATGAATAGATGAACGAAAACCCCTATAATGCGACTGGAATACTTTCAAAGCTATTGATTTTAGAGTCAAGACATTTCCCGATGCTTCGTGAACTGTTTATGTTTAATTAGAAAATTATTTATTCTTTTCACGTATTCATGTCTTATCAAATTGGTGAAGTTAGACATACCTATAATTTTTACCAGTAGATGAATATTGTTCGTCATTTTCATTTGACCGTGAAATGCTTTCAGAGTAGATTCATTCCTTTTATTTCCCAAAAGAAATAATGCTACTAAGGTATTTCAATCTTAATCGTAGCTCTTACTTTTTGGCAGCCGGTAAATCGTTTACAGAGATTAAGCTTCGTACCCAACTTCCTTCTTGATAAATATTTGGCTTAATTTCGTGGACTTGGTAGCGAATAAGATAAATTGATTGAGATAAGTGTATATTTTTACACTATATTTACACATGTTCTACATACGTATATATGTCATTTTCTGAAATTATATAAATTATATATATAACGCCGATGGATGCGAAGAATGCAATCAATAGCCTGAAGAATAATAAGGCACCTGGTTTGGGTAACATACCAGGAGAGCTCCTTAAAAACGGCGGCGAGATGTTACACTCAAAGATCTTTGAGTGTCTAATAATGATCTGGAGAACAGAAGAGAAGCCAACAACATGGGAAACGGGCAACATTATCCCGGTACATAAAAAGGAAGATAAGACAGACTGTGCTAAATATAGAGGGATTACACGTCTGCCAACCTGCTATAAGGTACCAGCCAAAATTATAAAAGATAAATTAGGACCTTACATAGAGACAGCGTTGGGCGAATATCAATGGGGATTCAGAAAGGGAAGATCAACAATTGACCAGATTTTTATTTTTAGACATATAATGGAAAAACACTGGGAGTATATTGAGATATGTGGCAGGTTTTTATAGACTTTAAGCAAGCGTATGATAGCATCCATAGACCATCAATGTGGAATGTTGTGAAGGAATTTGGTATACCAAAAAAGCTTATAAACTTGGTAAAAGTATGCTACAGGAACAGTAAGAGGTGTGTCGAGGTGGGAAGGAAAAAGACAATGTTTTGAAATTGAAACAGGTTTGAGACAGGATGCCTTCTATCTCCAATGTCGTTCAATGTAATTTTAGAGCAGTGGTTCTTAACCTTTTTATTACCACGCCCCCCTTTAAGAGTTCGTCCTTCCTTCCATGCCCCCCCTTTCATCGGTGAGTAAAATTCCCTCTCAAATTTAAAGGAAAATTAAAAAAAAAGAGAAAGAGAACGGGTTTCGAGGGATAGGGAAGGAGGGAGGTAAATAGTTACAAAACACGGTAAGCCCAACGAGTCTAACTAGAGTAGTTGACTAAAGGAAACTAGCGTTATAAGGCTATGATACGTTTGCATTTTTTTTAATAAACTTCTGAATATCAATTCTTCACTCTTGTTATGAGAATAACGAATATAAATAGGGAATTTTTTATTTTTTCCCAGGGCTCGAGCCTCCACTGGAAATTGCTGACGCCCCCCTAGGGAGGCGCTCCCACCAGGTTAAGAACCATTGTTTTAGAGAAAATAATGCGGCGTATAGAGGAAGTTGAGGGTGGGGTCATCTTGGGAGATACAAATGCCAAAGTCCTTGCATTTTCAGATGATGTTGATTTCATAGGTACAGGTATACAAAATGTAGACTGTTTGTATATACCATTCAGGGAAACTGCTGCCAGAGTGGGACTAGAGATCAGTGGGAGTAAAACCAAAATGGTGAGACTGTCAAGGAACAACCAGCAACAACAGCAAAAACAAAATGTGGTAGATATTGAGAACGTGAGGGAATTTCAATATCTAGGAAGTAACTTAACATCCAGAAATGAGATGGACAGAATGGTTCTGGCTAGAATTACAGCAGGGAACAGATGCTTTTTCAGTCTACAACATCTTTTAAAGAGCAGAAACATCACACGGTCTACCAAATTAAGAATTTACAACACCATTATCAGGCCAGTAGTGTTATTTGGGCTGTGAGGCCTGGACACTGACTAAACGTCAAGAACAGAGACTACTGGTTCTTGAGAATAAAATTTTGCGTAGAATAACGGTCCCATTTATGATATGAATGAAGATGTTGGGAGAAGAAGGCACAACAATGAAATGAGAGATTTAACCAGGCAATCGCTATTAACCGGCTATGTAAGATCGCAGAGGATACTTTGGGCTGGAAATGTGGTTAGAACGGAAGGATCAGTATAAGGGAGAAGACCGGTGGGGAGACCGAGGATGAGATGGAAAGATAATGTGATCAGAGATCTAAGAGAATTAGGAGTGGAGGATCCTGAGGATAACAGGAGGGATGCAGCACTCAACAGGGAAACACGGAGAGGTCTGGTGTTAAATTATTCAAGAGGCGTATAAAATCCCTGTTGCTAGAGTAGTTTACACGAAAATCAACTTTCTGGATGCAATATATATATATATATATATATATATATATATATATATATATATATATATATATATATATATATATATATATATAATATAATTACAGATTGGGCCTCGTTGGAGGGATGAAAGGGGTTTTATATTAAATTACTGCCAGAGGGGCCAAAAGAGAACACCAAGCTGTAAACAAAATATGGGTGAAAGTGAAGAACTTACCTTATTGTACCAATTTGATAAAAGAATAGAAGGTCGCCATAGGAAATGAGGGTCCAGCAGGCAATCAAACTTAATGAAAATGAAAATTACGGTGACGTGATTGGCACATCTCAAATTGGAAAGCGTGATAATGCTTATAATAATTTCCGTAATTGGCTTTGTGTGCAACTGGGGAAATGCTATCCAGACTTGCTTGGTTTCAGAGATGGCAGTATTTTTTAAGGATTTGATTCACAAGGTGGGGGTTCGACTGAGCAGAGCGTGGCTGAACTCCTGGAAAAGAGGCCGGGGTAAGCGATCTAGCACAAATAATTTCTCTCACATGAACCTATGCACTATGGAGGAATTGATCACTTGAGTTACTTAAATTAATTGGGCCTTAATTTACACTATGGAGGGAATATTTGAGTACTGATCACTGAATTTAATTAGATTGGTTTCAAAGCAAGTCATGGGACGATTCACGGGCTGCTTAGCTCGTAGGTTGGCTTAACAAAGGGGCTGCGTTTTAGGAGAATGAAAATTGAGATTTGGAGAAATGAAAAAAGAATTTCACGGAGAGAAAGGAGCTGGCTTATTGACTAATTGCGGTCGACGTACCTGGGGCCTGTAGATGCTTTGCGTTTAACATGTAAGGGCTTGGCCGATCAATGTGATTAGTCTTCACCAGTGAGAGATGGAAAGACGGCCGTATGTGAAGGTTGTTGGTTGTGCGCGGAATGCGTGGGTGTGAGAAAACCAGGGCGCTCCTCCCAGATTGTTTTGCTTTGGAGTGTAGGCCTCGGTTGATCTGCAAAAGTCATACAGCCAGCAAAGGAATGGAGAAAACTTGGTCTTATGATTAAGTACTTAGAGGTTAAGTTCCTGTCTACCTCACAGCCTGGATTCGCCCATAACACTAACGAGGGGCATCATCTACTAGACACTTGATGTCGGGGGTCAAAAGGGGTTGCTGTTGTACTCACTTCCGTTCAGGTGCGGAGAAGGATGCGTTCTTAGTTCAAAACCATTGCTACCCTACTTTTTCCATGTTGGCTGGCCTAGCATTCAAATGAGAAGTGCTTCTAATTAGAAATTCAAATTATTTTGGCTGGCTAGAGCTAGGAATGGAAATATCTGGAAATATATATATATATATATATATATATATATATATATATATATATATATATATATATATATATATATATATATATTTTATGTTTATATTTTTATTTATTTATGTTATTTATTTGGAGCTCTAGAAGGGGTACACGTGGGAAACAAATCACTGTATATATATTTATTCATGTATTTAGAAAATTCGTCCCTACAGTCCGTTAGCTACGAAATCAAATTTCATGGCGGCTGGAGGAGACCCAACTAGCGGGGCACAGATGTGGGCGTCCTAATTCCAATATCATATGATATTGGGGGACAGAAAGCCATTAGGGCACAAGGGCCAGTCAGGATAGCAATTGGGCTGCTAGGCTGACCCTTAGGTAGTCTTAACTATAAGACCTATTTCCCTTCGACCTTTGTACTGGTTGTTTTTGCTTCTTCGAGATCTACCGTTGTCCTGTGCTTGCCAGTGGGATTGACCTCTCTCTGTCTCACTCCGCATCAGACCTCTACAGTGCAAGGTCGTTTGAAACTTAAAAGTGCTTAGGTGGTACTGTTCTGTCCTTTTACCACTGACCACGTATCGGGACTTCTGCGGCTTGAATCCATCTTTTGCAGAGAGCTCCATGCACAGATGCAATAAGGTATGTCTTGAAGTTGCAAGTAACGCTAGTGTTCTTTTCCTTCTCATGAATTTCTCTCCATTTTCAGTATTTCCAACTTTTCATTCTCCTAAACAAAGTCCCTCTGTTTCCCACAGCCTGTCATGCACATTTTCCCTCATGACTTGTTCTAAGCTTAAATTAAGCTTGTTCTGTGGTAATAATTAGAGCATTCCTACCACAGTGTTACCATGTGCTAATTAAGTCTAATTGATAATCCCCTCCATCGTGAATAATTAATTTCATGTGAGAGAAAGTCGTTGTGTCACTGAATACTGACCTGGAATTCCTTTCCAGAATCCTGTTATCTGGCTCTTCGAAGCTCTACGCCTGCCCTTGCGAAACGATTGCCTTAGAAGACTCATTTCCATCTTGTCACGTGCAAGGATCTTCTGAAAAGTCGTCCACAAGGGCCATGTGTAGGCCTCACAGCGTTGTCGTTGTGCCAATGTAAAATAATTTATTAGCCAGTCTTAAGCAGTTTATAAGCTTCGTGTGAACCTTTTGCTAACTGTAGTTATACTTTTATTGCATATTGCATGTACCTTGATTGTTGAACTGCCAGCCTGTCCATATTAATTTCAAGTTACAAAATCTGTAAATAAAGTAATTTAATCTAACCAACTGGTATGAAAAGGCAACCTTCCCACTTTCTTTAAATAGATGCAATTTCAGTGTAAGTCATACTAGTAATTACATTTATTGTTTATGTCCTGAGCTCTAGGTGTTGACCCCTAAGGTAAATTACATTAAAAATTCAATTTAACTCTTCCAACCGGACTCGAATAATATATATATATATATATATATATATATATATATATATATATATATATGTTAATCCCTCAAAATAATGGGGCACTTTAGAGGACGCACAGCACCTCCATGAGTATTTACAATGAATAAGATCACATTTACAGTCCAGTTTTGA
>NC_089761.1:54591772-54596772 GCF_040412425.1 Macrobrachium rosenbergii | reverse complement strand
TTACGAGAGGGAGAGAGAGACCCGTGAATAAGTAAGAAACCAGTTTTGTGCCATGCCCAGAACTGGAGAGTGGTGGACACTTTCTTAGATAATGGTGATTACTATATTAGGTTGATTTGTTTAAAATAAAATTTATTAGTCTTTTTATTCAAATATTAGGTTGACTGTTTCTTGGTTACTGCTTAATTCCGTTGGCAGGCTCTTGTATTTAGGAGTGCTTTATTATAAAATTCTAGAAAATGAAATTTGGTATGAAGTAGACATGGCCAGTGAATTATGAGTCGTCTTTATTTATATTGTGACCACTTGTCCTGTATATGTGCCTGAATACATGTCGGTGTAAACGTAGATTCATAAATATGATTAGAAAGCTGTACAGTAGAACGTAGATATCTCTATCCCCAGGATTGGACAATTGATTGATTGCATAGACTAATGTCAACATCGACTGTGGAGCACCGGCTCTGTTAATGTATATATCTTTTCTATAGATAATTTGAACTAAGAAACAAGATATGTTTGTTAAACAGAGTGCCCCGACTGACCTCACCCTGCGTAATTCATGGGGGTAGTATGAATTTCATTATGAAGTACCTGTGTCTTATATTTAAAAGTTATTGCCAAATTTAAATTACCATTTTACCTTTGACCTCTAAGTATGTCCTTGACGTTAACCTCACGCTTTACAAAAGAGTGTTAGGGGAGTATGCATGCCAGACACGAGGTGTTTTCTGATATACACATTTAAATTCTTATTTGACCTTTAACCTGGAAGTATGAGTATGACCTTGGCCCTCGAATGTTGAATTTCCATCACTTATAGATATTATACATGATTTGTGAAGTCATAATAAAAAAAATATGAAAATGCTGGTTCTTTAAAGAACTTTGCCCATAACATATAGACAGAAATATTGAGAGCCAGAAAGACAGAAGACCAGTCAATTACTACATAACCCTGAATGGTAAACTGGGCCTAAAAATGGAATGTTTGGTCAGACTGTATCATAAGTTGTTAATTGAGACCCCATTGCACAGCATCCTTTCTGTTAACCCTTGAGAGAGTGTAATTACATTCCTTATCCAAAATCTAAAAGAAGTGTACTTCAAAAGTCCCCAAGGATGGAAGACTGTCAGTAAATGCTGTCAAGTCAGTGGGACCAAACATCCTCACACTAGGGCATATGCCCAGTTATTGAAAACAATTGTCGTACAGGTGTGTGGCTGAGTACAACTTTGCCAAAAGTTGAAGATTTTGTTTGTTATGCAGTATTTTGAAAATGGAAAGACTGGCGAAGAAATCCACTGTAGATTTCTTGACCATTTTAGTGACTCTTGCTATTATGGGATTTTTATGAATGTAAAGATTCCAAGGAATCCTCCAATTCCGGGAACGTGCTGAGCGACCCCGTGAAATAGGCGGATATTGAAGATTGACGGCAAATGTGTTTAGGTGTAATGCGACCATCTAAAACTGTGTGCACGCCGCTACATGATAACTCCCCGTAACTGGAAATGCTATTTCGCTTTAGTGTCAGCTTTCAAAACTGAGATGTCATTGGAAAGCCGGCCGAATGGGAATATGCTATGGTAGAATCGAAAACAAGCACTTTACCGTTCAAAACTGGGAGGAACTTTTTACTCTGTTACTGTAGATGGGTCCTCCAAAACAGTGCTCATGTTCTGTTAAGATTTTTCCTTTTTTTCCTTTTCCCTGCTCTTCTCTTAGGAGTAATATTTCCTGTATGACTTGGATTATCTTGGTTACTGCGTGTTGATATGAACTTGAATG
Organism: Macrobrachium rosenbergii; assembly: GCF_040412425.1. Lineage (NCBI taxonomy): Eukaryota > Metazoa > Arthropoda > Malacostraca > Decapoda > Palaemonidae > Macrobrachium > Macrobrachium rosenbergii. Next base: position 54,594,980 of record NC_089761.1, on the reverse strand, counting down.
TACACGCTAACAAAGATAACATACAGATTTTTAATAACAATAAATTTTGAAACCATAGAAGATATTTATTATAATAGAAATTATAATATGGAAGTGTTAAAATTTGCTCTGTTGAACGGCAATAAATCTGCCCCTGGAGATGACAGTATTTGTTTTGAAATGATCTGCAATTTAGCACCTTTGGCAAAGACATACTTATTAGAGTTTTATAACCACTTATGGCTTCGAAATTTATTTCCTAATGAATGGCGTAAAGCTATAATTATTCCTATCCCCAAAGCAGGAAAAGATCCCAGTAATGTAAACAATTACAGACCAATTTCTTTAACTAGTTGTCTATGCAAATTACTAGAAAAAATGGTAAATGCTCGACTAACATGGCACATTCGAGAAAACAAAATTTTGACCCCCACTCAATTTGGGTCACAATGTAACAGATCGACACTGGATTCTCTATCTAACTGCATTTCATACGAAGAGAATTTGAACGAAAACGAATTACTATAGCCGTCTTTTTTGACATTGGAAAGGCATATGATACTACATGGAGGTATGCAATATTGAAAACGTTACATAAAAATAACATCCGTGGACATTTACCTAGGTTTATCCAAAACTTTCTGACAAATCGCACTTTTCAAGTGAGAATTGATGATGTATTGTCAAGTACATTTCCACTTGAAAATGGTGTTCCACAAGGAAGCGTCCTTAGTGGCACACTGTTTACTTTAGCAATAAATGATATCAGTAATAATCTACCTATTGGAATTAAAAGTAACTTGTACATGGATGATTTTGCCATATATTATTCAGCATCTCGCATAAAACATGCAGAGCGTATATCATTAATAAAACTATAGTAAAAATAGATGAGTGGGCCTCATCTGTAGGCTTCAAAATTTCTGTGCAAAATACTCAAGCATTAATGTTTTATAAAAATAAAAAAGTGGAAAAAAGGTGAAGAAATAGATTTAAAAATCAGAAATCATTCCATACCAATTGGCCAAACAGCAGAGATTTGGGAATAAGTATTTGATACTCACTTGAACTGGAAAGCCCACATAACATACATGAAATCAAAATGTAAAAGAGCATTAAACCTAATTAAAAAACTATCGAACACTACTTGGAGAGGCGATAGACATACCCTTACTTTACTATATAAAGCAACAGTGCTGTCTATTGTTGATTATGGAAGCGAAATATATGGCTCGGCATCAGACACAACGCTGAAAACGGTAGACCCAGTTCATAATGAAGGCCTTAGAATATGTTCAGGAGCTTTTCGATCATCACCAACGTCTTTACAAGTTGAGTGTGGTGAACTACCTGTCTCTCCGTAGACAGCTAGTAACAATGAAGAGTGCTCTGAGGATTCAGACAAATGATTCTCCAACCAAAAAATTATTTGGATTAAGAGATATGTTTTTATAAATAATCGTCCACCTCCTTTCCCAATTAGAGCTAGGAGATTGTTTGAGTCGCTAAATATAAATATACAATTTCCTTTAGTATTAAAATTACCTCCTCCTTGGACAATGAATAAAATGAGAATTTGTACACACTGGAAATATTTATCAAAAAGTCATTCATATACTCCAGAATACCATAGACAACGTGCAGTAGAACATACTCGTATAATCCAAAAAGGTCCACATTATGCAATATACACCTACGGATACAAGTCACAATACGGAGTGGGATATGCTGCAGTATCCCCAGACAAAACGTATCAGTTCTCTCTACCAGATAACGCCTCAGTATTTACAGCTGAGTTATGTGCAATAGCATCAGCCATAAAAATAATTAGAGAAGCCTCATGTAATAATTTTGTGATTTATAGCGACTCCAGAAGCGCTATAGAGGCCATTCAAAGCTATAATAAAAAAAATGACATTGTACAACATATAAAGTTTTCACTCCATAAATTGTATAATATGGGAAAAAATCTTGAAATATGTTGGATCCCTGCCTATGTTGGGATTAAGGGAAATGAAGAGGCTGATAAAGCAGCTAAAGAAGCGGTCCACATGACAAGAGCAAATGTAGACATCCCTATTAGTGACTATACAAGATATATAAAAACAGTCATTGTAAGTAAATGGCAAAATATATGGAGCGAAGAACCTGAAAATAATAAATTAAAAAAGATAAAATCCAGTGTCGGAAGATGGACTTCATCATATCAGAGAGAGACACACACAAGTAATTCTGACGTGTCTTCGAATAGGCCATACTCGTCTGACACATGGGCACTTAATGAACAGTTCATGTGGCCCTCCTCTCAAATGCCCAGATTGCAATGTGTTGATAACAGTTAAGCATGTACTGTGTGAATGTCCAAAATATAACCTGCAACGGTTATCAAGTTTTGGAAATAGACCAATAAAAGAAATTTTGTCGGAATCTTTAACATTTTCAGTAGTACCCATTTTGATGTTCATGAGAAGTTGTGAGTTAATTGATAAAATATAAAAAATCAATCTGTCAGTATAACGAATTTTAATACAAGTAAATTTTATGATTTTACTTAATTTATTTTGAATTTTAATATACCTCTTTAGTGAGTATATATGGAAACATGAGTGTAAATGTATTTATTGTGTGAGTATGTTCCAGTATGAAAGTGTATACCTTTTTACAGCTCTTAATTTAATTTTCCTTTTCATTCATCATTAACGAGTGACCTATTTGGTCCCAGTGCTAGGCTTCTTGCCTAGACTTGTCATTTCATCCTAATCCTTCGGGCCAGCCCTATGAGAGCTGATAGTCAGCTCAGTGGTCTGGTTAAACTTTTTAATAATAATAATAATGATAATAATATAATAATAATAATAACACAGATTTGCGCAAAGGGGATGTAGAACTGTGAAATGCAGTTGAAGGCATCGTTTATGCTTAGCCTATGCTATTCTTCCCCAAAACCCTAGCCAATCCTTGCAGTTTTCGTAGTCTTCCCAGTGTAAATATCCACTAAGTAAAAGTTTTAGAACCCCTAGAAGTAAGAACAGAATAACAGTATGTAGAAGTCCAGTAAACATATCTTACTTGAAATACACCCGTAAATACTGAGCTCACCCAAGCAAAATATCTCACTCGAGACCTTTGTCATGAGTACTGTATCATCACACATGAGCAGTCTATAAAAATGTTCCCTTTGTATCCATTGTATTGTATTAGAAAGTAATGAATGTTGTGTACATGCAGT
>NC_089761.1:54481772-54586772 GCF_040412425.1 Macrobrachium rosenbergii | reverse complement strand
ATTACCCTTTCATACACTTTCATAATATGTGATGTTAGACTCACAGGTCTATAATTACTTGCCTCTAATCTTGATCCACTTTTGAAAATAGGGGTAATATATGCTAATTTATGTTCATCATAAATCTTGCCTGTATCTACACTTTGTCTTAATAATATTGCAAGCAGCTTTGCAATAGAATGAACTACTTTCTTTAACAAAATAGCAGGGATGCTGTCTGGTCCTGCTGCTGATCCATTTTTAATTTCATTAATAGCCTGCACAATATAGGCTTCATTAATATCTATGTCTGATAAATATTCACTATTTTTATCTGTTAGGAACAATCGCTTGCCAATTGTTCCCTTGGTGGATTGTTGCCTCCTTTGTTTTGTTTGTTTTTAATTGCTGGCGAGTTGACGTCTGTTGGATGGCATCAGACTTCGTCAGTCAGGTTCGTAGCAGCAACCAGTCAGGTTCGTAGCAGCAACGAGCCAGGTTCTGGAGGGCAGAGCGACCGATGGTCCAGGGCAGCAGCGAGTCAGTTGGGGTAGCAGCAGCAGGTATCGGTACCTGCGAGTCAGGTCCTGGCAGCAGAGCAGCGGAGAGTTTCTTGAGGATGAGATGGTTGCCGTGTCGGCTCTGTCATGGTCGTCGTGATTAGAGGAGGACGTCAGTACGTTTCTTGGAGGACGAGATGGTTGCCGTGTCGGCTCTGTCGTGGTCGTTGGTACTGGAGGAGGACGTCAGCACTGTGCTTGAGGACGAGATGGTTGTCGTTTCGACTCTGTCGGGGTTGTCCTGCAGTGTTCCTGTCAAGCAGCTTGGGGCTGTTTCGATGGCTCTATTGAGTTCGTCTGAGGTTGTTTATGTAACTCTGGCTGTAATGTAACTAGTAGCATGTTGTTTACGTGTTATTTATTATATTGCTTTTGTATTTAATTATTATGCTGCCTATGTATTAATTAATTTTGCTGCTCAAGTGTTTATTAATTTGAAGTTTAAATTACTTGTATTGTATTTTGCTGCTGTTAAGTAATTAATTTTGTTAGTAATGCTAATTTTAAATTGAACCTGACTCAACTGTAAATATGTACATAGCTTACTGTAAATAAATTAATTTTAAGGTAACATTTTGGTTTTGTTCTGCTCCTCCTTCCTTTGTTTGTCACCTCTCGTCAGTCATTTCAGCCCAATTGCTTGTTTTTTTAAAGAACCTGTCAATCTCAAGAGGCGAGATCGTAATATTGGCGACCTTAGGCCAGGGCTGGTTCTGTTTTGGCTGGCGGCGGTGTGGCAGCATCGGGGGAGAGCATGTTGTTTGTAAAAAAAAAAATGTTATTGTAAATTTTTTTTTTCTGTTAATTGGGGAGGTGTTAGGAACAATCGTTTGCTGATTGTTCCCTTGGTGGATTGTTGCCTCCTTTGTTTTGTTTGTTTTTAATTGCTGGCGAGTTGACGTCTGTTGGATGGCGTCAGACTTCGTCAGTCAGGTGCGTAGCAGCAACAAGTCAGGTTCGTAGCAGCAACGAGCCAGGTTCTGGAGGGCAGAACAACCGATGGTCCAGGGCTGCAGCGAGTCAGTTGGGGTAGCAGCAGCAGGTATTAGTACCTGCGAGTCAGGTCCTGGCAGCAGAGCAGCGGAGAATTTCTTGAGGACGAGATGGTTGCCGTGTCGGCTCTGTCATGGTCGTCGTGATTAGAGGAGGACATCAGTACGTTTCTTGGAGGACGAGATGGTTGCCGTTTCGGCTCTGTCGTGGTCGTCGGTACTGGAGGAGGACGTCAGCACTGTGCTTGAGGACGAGATGGTTGTCGTTTCGACTCTGTCGGGGTTGTCCTGCAGTGTTCCTGTCAAGCAGCTTGGGGCTGTTTCAACAGCTCTATTGAGTTCGTCTGAGGTTGTTTATGTAACTCTGGCTGTAATGTAACTAGTAGCATGTTGTTTACGTGTTATTTATTATATTGCTTTTGTATTTAATTATTATGCTGCCTATGTATTAATTAATTTTGCTGCTCAAGTGTTTATTAATTTGAAGTTTAAATTACTTGTATTGTATTTTGCTGCTGTTAAGTAATTAATTTTGTTAGTAATGCTAATTTTAAATTGAACCTGACTCAACTGTAAATATGTACATAGCTTACTGTAAATAAATTAATTTTAAGGTAACATTTTGGTTTTGTTCTGCTCCTCCTTCCTTTGTTTGTCACCTCTCGTCAGTCATTTCAGCCCAATTGCTTGTTTTTTTAAAGAACCTGTCAATCTCAAGAGGCGAGATCGTAATATTGGCGACCTTAGGCCAGGGCTGGTTCTGTTTTGGCTGGCGGCGGTGTGGCAGCATCGGGGGAGAGCATGTTGTTTGTAAAAAAAAAAATGTTATTGTAAATTTTTTTTTTCTGTTAATTGGGGAGGTGTTAGGAACAATCGTTTGCTGATTGTTCCCTTGGTGGATTGTTGCCTCCTTTGTTTTGTTTGTTTTTAATTGCTGGCGAGTTGACGTCTGTTGGATGGCGTCAGACTTCGTCAGTCAGGTTCGTAGCAGCAACAAGTCAGGTTCGTAGCAGCAACGAGCCAGGTTCTGGAGGGCAGAACGACCGATGGTCCAGGGCTGCAGCGAGTCAGTTGGGGTAGCAGCAGCAGGTATTAGTACCTGCGAGTCAGGTCCTGGCAGCAGAGCAGCGGAGAATTTCTTGAGGACGAGATGGTTGCCGTGTCGGCTCTGTCATGGTCGTCGTGATCAGAGGAGGACGTCAGTACGTTTCTTGGAGGACGAGATGGTTGCCGTGTCAGCTCTGTCGTGGTCGTCGGTACTGGAGGAGGACGTCAGCACTGCTTGAGGACGAGATGGTTGTCGTTTCGACTCTGTCGGGGTTGTCCTGCAGTGTTCCTGTCAAGCAGCTTGGGGTTGTTTCGACGACTCTATTGAGTTTGTCTGAGGTTGTTTATGTAACTCTGGCTGTAATGTAACTAGTAGCATGTTGTTTACGTATTATTTATTATATTGCTTTTGTATTTAATTATTATGCTGCCTATGTATTAATTAATTTTACTGCTCAAGTGTTTATTAATTTGAAGTTTAAATTACTTGTATTGTATTTTGCTGCTGTTAAGTAATTAATTTTGTTAGTAATGCTAATTTTAAATTGAACCTGACTCAACTGTAAATATGTACATAGCTTACTGTAAATAAATTAATTTTAAGGTAACATTTTGGTTTTGTTCTGCTCCTCCTTCCTTTGTCACCTCTCGTCAGTCATTTCAGCCCAATTGCTTGTTTTTTTAAAGAACCTGTCGATCTTGAGAGGCGAGATCGTAATATCATCTCTTATTTCTGTATCATTATCTTCATTATCAATTCTAGGTGTAAATTCCCTCTTACATCTTTCTACTAATATGTTGCATATTTCCTTTTTTTCATTCGTTAATCGCCCTTCAATTCTTAGAGGGCCTATTTCTACTTTTATTTTATTCATCTTTTTTGCAAATGAGTAAAATATTTTGGGGTTTTGCTTGATATTTTGTAGGGTCTTTTCTTCTAAGTCCCGTTTTTCATTTTCTTTTGATTGTATAATCTTTTGTTCTGCATTTTCTATCTTACTTTTTAGCTCCATCACTTTCCATGCATTCTTTTCTTTTGCAAGACCTTTTTTCCACTTTCTGATTTTCTGGAACAAGATCCTTCTGTCTCTTGGTATGCGTGACTGATGTTTACTTTTCTTCTTCGGTATATATTTTTCCACTATTTCCTCTTATTATTTTATATAATATATCCGTATTTACCTGTATATTATCACTTACAAATATGTTTTCCCAGTCTTTGTTTAATTCTTCATTTATTTCTCACCAATTTATATTCTTACTATAGAAATTGTATTTTCCATATCCTTCCCATTTTTTCGTCTTCTGCTTCTGTTTTCATGTGCTTTGGAACGGACTGTTAATTCTATGACATTATGGTCTGAAATACTGGTATTGTACACTATTATTTCTTTAACATAGTTCACCTCGTTCACAAATACTAGGTCTAAAATATTATCCTTTCTTGTTGGCAGGTGATTTATTTGCTGAATGTTATGCTCTATAAGCATAACTAATAGCTTTTCAAATTGCCTCTTATCTTCTGTGCTACTATTACTCTCTTTTTTATATGTATAAATACAACCACAGCCAGGGTTGAAAATGACATGGATTTAGTAACCTCATTCAAAATGTTTAAAAACAGAAAAAAGGTTATATAGTTTGTAAAATTATGTACTCATGCATAATACAGATAGGCTATACATAAATGCAAACACACACACACACATATATTTGTGTGTGTGTGTAGAACTACAGGTCACTTTTTTACCAGATATAGATACATACTTTGTGTCTATGTTACTCATTATAAATAATTATATGTAAATGTTGTATATCTCTATTTAATTTTCAGCTGTAAGCCATTTCCTAAAAATGGGTTGGCTCCAGAGCAAAACAAAAGTATATACATCATTGCTGAGCACCCTATGCATTATAAATCTTCCACAACATTATCCAGTTGATGCACCGGCACAGAAGGCTCATCAACAGTGTGCTGAACCCCCTACAAACACTGGGCCACTCACCCTTACCTTGCATGCACTCTCATGCTTTCCGAATATTGAGACCCTTTTTTCCATGCCTCATATACCATGTATCCAACAAATTTAATGCCTTCTTCTCCTCCCCCCCTAAAACTTTTCTCCAACCTGTTGTACTTCAGTCTTTCCACATCGTCGGACGATCTCAAGTTACTTTTATCCACCCGTTCACCTATTGTAACCTTTTTGCCACTACATATACGTCTCTCCACATTTCTTTCCTCATGTTCACCTCAGCAGTTTCAGCCTTGTTTTTTCATTGTCGTCTAGCCTCCACACTTACTTCCTTAAAGGAAAATTGGCTCACAATACATGCGTACATTTTCACGTACTTAGATATTGGGCATCGAGAAGGAAACCTTTGATATTGGATGAGACCTGGCACACAATAAAGAATAGGCCAAAACAGAAGTTTTAGAAAAATTTCAAGGAGGAGATGAAGAATGCAAAGTAGTATGTACTGAATGCTCAATTCCAGTTAATGAAGTTGAACAGAGCCCAGTAATAGATAACAGAGAATACCAGGGAAAACAGGCGTAGGATGTTGGTGAAGCTTTGTATTTAGGGAATAGCACTGTTTTATAGGGTGGCCTGTAGAAATATTAATGGAAATCCATGGATCAAAAGAAGAGGAGGAAATGGCTGAAAGGGGTAAAAAATCACACCAGCGTCAGAAGAAAAACAGTACTGAATGGAACATTGTTGTGTGATCAAGGATGAGATATATGAATAGGATAATTTGATGGATATATTAGGAGCTGAAGAAGATCTAATGAATAATTTCGTGTTTATGGATGAAATAACACTTATGATGGAACCACTGCAGAGATAATTTTAGATAGAAAATGAAATGACGCTGGTTACTACTAAAGTTTTGGCATAATGTGGAATGAAGAACTTAGGTCTGGTGATTAGGAATTGGAAGTTGAGGCCTAGCTACCAAAGAAAGGTGACCTTCGTGAATGTGGTAACCTTAGAAGCACGTGCATTGGGTGTAATGAAAATATTTAATATGCTTATTCTTAATATGCTGAAGAAAGACAATCATAAAACGCTTAGAGATGAGCAAGCTGGTTATTACAATGGCAGGGTGTATACACCTAAACTGAGAATCGGATAACAGTATAATATATATATATATATATATATATATATATATATATATATATATATATATATATATATATATATATATATATATTTTTTTTTTTTTTTTTTTTTTTCATGGATTTATCCCTCCCTCATTTAGCCACCAGTGCATCATTATTCTTGCAATTTAGTTTCTCCTTTCATTTGACTATGGGGAGCAAGAAAGCATGGCAGGCAAAGGAGAAGCAAGCGTATTTCGAACCAGAGAATAGCAGTTAGCGCCAGTTTTCACTAATGTAGGAATCACTTCCCCCACTCACCTGATCTGGGATAAACAATGTAGACCCCCTTTTCACCCCCATCACGTGAGCAGAGGCCTCCGAGATCCAGTCCAAGACACATGTCTCGTGTCCTTTCTGTCTTAGCTGGGTGAAAGCTAACTTCGATAACCGGCCGAGTCGATCATGTTTTGGTGCCAGCACCTGTGGATCAGGTTCGTTAATCGCAAGTAGTCAGTAAGCCAGCCCTTTCCCTCCCCCCTGAAATCCCTTGATTTTTCCGTTCTTTCAAACTTCAATTCCTTTCTCCACAAAAACCTTTCCCTTTGTTAAGTCATCCTACTTCGAGCAACCCGTAACTCGCTCCACGACTTGCTTTGTAATCAACGTAAAACGATTCAGTGATAAGTATCCCAATATCCCTTCCCCCGTGCAAATTAAGGGCAAATTAGTCTAAGTGATATAAGTGTTCGAAGCTTTCCCCCTTATGTGACGGGGAACACGTGTTCCTTGTTTCAATAGCCCAATCCACCATGATTCCAAGACTGTGATTAAGTTGTTTCTCATATTTATCATCTGGGCTATGTAATGTTTAGAATTTAAGAACGTGCATTTGTGTAATACTTTTATAGGGAGATTTCATTTCTCTTTGGTGTGGTACTAACCCCGGAACTCTCTTACAGGGAGTCATCATCTGCCCAGTTGCAAATCTATGTCCCACTAGTTTCTGACAGCCATCCAAATTTCGCAACCATTCCTGATCACAGCCTGAAAGCAGAAATCCCGTTGCTACAAGAGAATCATCTTAATTAATTGATTCCTTTACCCTTGAGTTCACCCCTTTCAAAGAACAGTGACGATTTAATGTAATTTTAACATAACCGAGTTATTGTTATAACAGGGATTATTGTACCTTTGACCCCTTCTATTTACATTGCTCATTTGCTAAGTACTGCATTATTGCTCTACCATATGTAATTTATGTGTTTTAATGGGTTTGCATTTTACATTCCTTTTGGGTCTTGCATATTTGCCTCATTCTCTGTAAATAAACCCTTTTTAAATCGTCAAAAAATTCTAATTCCAAATGGCGACCTTCCACCTATTACTCAAATCCATGAAGTTCTAAGGTGAGTTCCCATAATTTTCCTCTTTTTGTTTATAAACTCGGGCCCCCTTGGTTTAGAGGCAGTCAACAATGATAAACTGTTCCAATTCTCTCCCAAACCAAGGACCCAGTTTGTAACAATATATATATATATATATATATATATATATATATATATATATATATATATATATATATATATATATATATATATATATATACATGTATACTGTATATATATATATATATATATATATATATATATATATATATATATATATATATATATATATAATTTTTCTATATATATATATATATATATTATAAAATCCATGAGAACAGAAATATATATATATATAGCAAAAAATCCATGTGACAGAGCATTCCTCTACAGCACCTGTATGCTTACCGCAAATTCGCTTGATAAGACTCCATCAACGTTAAATTTGAATTTTTTTCTTTCGTGAGTACTTTCAGCTTTACACATTAACTGTGAGTGCCATAGTGACGTAAGACCTTCCAAAATGTTTCTGTAGACGCAGCCAAATGCCTGCTCGTCATCAACGTGTCGTTTTTGCATTATGACACGTTGATGACGAGCAGGCATTTGGCTGCGTATTCAGAAATATTTCCCCCTCGATGTGGGACCACCTTGACATGGTGAGGGGGCTCTTGAACCCCAGGAATCTGTTCCCAGATTTGAGTCCAAGAGTCTCATATATTATTATATATTTCTTTGGATTAATTTTTGTGGAATTTTCCACTTTTGCTAAAACTTATTGGACCTGATAAATAGGAAAAGATCTCATAGCTCGGGATGGGTTTATATCCGAAGCTAAATAGTCAGAAATGTGGTAGGACCATCAACTGCCCGATAATGTTTGGATCTGAGAGATATCAGATTGATAACCCAAAAGCGGAACTGTTCTTAAGGGCTGGACCACGGATTCCAGGGGGTGTCTGGTTCTGGGGATGGGACTCTCAGCATTCTATCCGGTTTGCCCATAAAATGATTGGGGTGGGGGATGATTGCATTCTTGTAATATTCTCAGTCCTAGCAAGCTGGTTTGGCTTACACTTGAGCCACTCTAATCACATTGTGCCATCCCCTGTGGAGTAGGGTAGGGACGCGGACATTTGTGAGTCGGTTCTCACTTGTGCCATTGGTGGAAGAATAAATTCCATGAAAGGCTGATGATATATTTTTAAGGTTTTCGGGTTTATTTATTTTTGTTTATACTTTAATCTCTATGAGTAGTAGTATTAAAGGTCCAAGTACCCCTGAGCCCTTTGATGGTACCGACTTGGCACAGTAGACAGCCGCTGAAACCACCTCTGACAACCTTTGTTTAGAAAAAATCTAAAAAAAAAATCCTAGTGTAATTACACTAGAACCTTATGCTCCAGTACAGAGCAAACCCAAAAAAGTAAGTATCTTCTTGACCCAACCTTGGCTCACTGCGATTCCTTCTTTGCGAGTGGAATTTCAGCCTTAAATTTGGAAAAATTCTTGGCTAAAATGACATCCAGCGACAGAAATGTCGTTCAGACAAATGAAAAAGACGTGGCTTATAGAAACCACAAAAAAAAAAAAAAATCCGAAGACCATTTATCCATAAAAAGTATTGATAATGTGAATGTAAAAGTAAAGAAGCGTGGCACTATGAACAGCATTCAGGGTATTATTGTACTTCTAGAAAATAATGACGAACCAGTCGAGAAGAATATGCTGTTAGACTCTCTTAAAATGAGATATCCCAAAGTCCAAAATTGAGGTATAAATAATACCAAGTAAACAGAGTAATGAAGTATTAACAATTGCAAAAACAAAATTTGAGGGTCAAGATCTACCTCAAAAAATAAAAATTTGGATCAAAATAGAGAACTTAGACCTTATGTTCCAAAGCCACTACAATGTCAAGATTGTTGTAAATATGGGCACACAAAGAAAAACTGTCGAAATGCTTCCATATGTGCTTATTGCGGATCTGACGAGCATACCACACAATGGAAAGTAATGAGTCAAAGTGTGTAAACTGAAGGCAAGGTCATCATTCAAGGTCCAAAGAATGCATGTATTATATATACAATACAGAATTGAAAATCTTACGAGAAAGAACTGGGATGTCTATAAAGGAAGCTAAGTTGGAATTGAAAGTGAGAGGAATTCAAGATCCATATAAGAAACATACATATTCTTCAATAACAAGAACCAATAATGAAACAAATACACATACAGATAGAAGTAACGGAGCACACAGAAAAGTAAATCTCAAGAAGAAATTAATGCTTTAGGGGAAAAAACTAAAATGGTAAAGAATAAAGAATCAGGTACAAATGAGATGGATAATATTTTATCAGATTCATTTGAAATATTAATGCAAATAGGAACCTAGGAGGATGCTACTATAGAAGTAACAGAGGAAAGTCGTGATGGACTGGAAATTAAAGATAAAAAGAGACCTTTGGAGAGAACACCACCCAAAACGAAGAAACCAACTGTTAATAGAGAAACATCAGTTAAACCAAAGACAAAGGATGTGAAGAAAGAACAAAAACAAAAACATGCTAAGAATATACCTTTATCTCCTAAAATAATAGTATAACCCATGGATGCAGATATCCAAAACGCCGAAGAAGGGGAAGAGAACCGTACCATAGATAACAAGGACTATGCCAAGGGAGAAGAGATTCTCCATCACCAATAATTGGTACAACAAGAAGAAATGAGGCAAGAAATATACATGATAACACATGTGGATGTAATGATTGTTTCATTGCCTTATGCAATAATAAAAACGCAAGAAAAGATGGTTTAACAATCATTATAAGAAATTTTATGAAAAATAGGAGAAATTTTATGAAAAATAGAAAAAAGAACCACTGATTCGAGCACCAGTGGAAAAGGTTGCTTGTGCATTGCACTCTTAATATATTATAAAGAAAAAGAAATGAATGTCATGAGTAAAATATTAGAAAAATTCCCAGTTGATAATACAAAAGAAGACAAAAAAACTCGACCGCTATAACATAAAATTTTCAATAGCCATATTATACAGTGGAACGTAAATGGTCTACAGACCAGATTACACGTAGGAGAAGTAAAACGGTTATTAAAAGAATATGAACCAGTGCTATTATGTTTATAACATGTCAAAAAAGCTGTGTCAACAATAGGTAAATACACCCTAGCATCTACATCTAAAGAGGAAGAAGGAAATTTAGGTACAGCCATATATGTACATAACAAAGTAGTTTATGACAAAGTACCTGTAAAAATTGCTGACTTACAAATATAAAGAATTAAAATCGTAGTAAAAACGATAATTATTTAATTTATAATATATACAACCAACCTAATAAAAATTGCGACATTGATATACTTGAAGAATTACTTAACAATACCAAGAAACCTACATTAATAGTAGGTGATTTTAATGCTCACAACCCATTATGGGAAGGTAATTGTACAGACTCAAATAGAGCATGAAGTACAATAGAATTATTCATGGATTCAAATGACGTGCTGTATAAAAGATAACGAAATCAGCACTTATTTTTCAAAAACACACGGAACATTTTCCTCAGTAGACTTAACTCTCGGTACAACAAGTATAGCTGACTGATTAGAATGGAGTACAGTTGATAACTTGCACACCAGTGATCATTTCCAAATATTAATTTCATTATTACAAAATAATCCCGCCAATCATGTCCCTCAATATAATATTTATAAAGCAGATTGGGAGCGATATGAATTGCACACTAGGAATATCCCACCATTTGAGTATATAGAAGATCATAATGAAACTAATAAATCTCTTGTTAATTTCATTAAAAATGCTGCTGATAAAGCAATACCAAAATCAAAATCTCATCCAACAAAACACAAAGTCCCATGGTGGTCTGAAAAACTAACGAACTAATAAAAATACAACACTCAATAGGGAGACGATTAGATAATTTGAATAGAAAGTTCAATAAAATAAATAAAACATTACCGATATTAGAAGGAAATCTACAAAAAATAACTATGTTTTTACTAGAAATTTATATGTTAAAACCTCTATATAACAAAATATCTACAAAATTAAAAAAAAAAGTAATTCAAGGAAGAATCATTTCATGGAGGAAATACGTATCAGATCTCTCTAATAATACTCCCATACAAAAAAATATGGGAAAAATTCAGTGAAATAAATGGTAAACATGTTAAACCACTAGACATGCCATATAAAAGATGGAAAAAGAATACTTGATCCAAGAGAAATAAGTAATGTAATCGGAGAAAACTTAGCAAATGTGAGTAGTGATAAAAATTGGAAGAACATTTCCACACAAAGAAAAATAATATAGAATTAGTAACAATAAATTTTGAAATAATAGAAGATATATATTATAATAGAAAATTTAATATGGAAGAGTTGGAACATGCTCTATTGAACACCAATAAATTTCCTCCTGGGGGTGACAGTATTTGTTTTCAGATGTTCTGCCACTTATTACCTTTGGCAAAGTCATACTTATTAAAGTTTTATAATCATTTATGGATTAAAAATTTATTTCCCGATGATTGGCGCAAAGCTATAGTAATTCCTATCCCCAAACCTGGAAAGGATCCAAGTAATGTAAATAATTACAGACCAATTTCTTTACCAAGTTGCTTATGCAGATTACTAGAGAAAATGGTAACTGCTCGACTGAGATGGCACATTTGAGAAAATAAAATTTTGACTCCCACTCAATTCGGGTCACAACGTAACATATCTATATTAGATTTTCTATCTAACTTGGAAGACCACATACGCAGAGGATTTGAATGAAAACAAGTTACTGTAGCTGTCTTTTTGACATTGAAAAGGCGTACGATACTACATAGAGGTATGCAGTATTAAAAACTTTATACAAATACAGTATCCGTGGACATTTACCCAGGTTTAATCAAAACTTTTTTGACAGATCGCAGTTTTCAGGTGAGAATGGATGATGTCTTGTCCAGAACATTTCCACTTGAAAATGTTGTGCCATAAGGAAGCTTCCTTAGTGGCACATTGTTTAATCTAGCAATAAATGGTATCAGTAATAATCTACGTATTGGAATAAAAAGTAATCTCTATATGGATGATTTTGCCATATATTATTCAGTATCTCGCATAAAACATGCAGAATGATAAAAATAGATGAATGGACCTCATCCGTAGGCTTTAAATTGTCCATACATAAGACAGCAGTCGTGTTTTATAAAAATAAAAAGTGGAGAAATAGATTTACAAATCAGAAATCATAGTATACCAATTGACAAACTGCAAAATTTTTAGGATTAGTATTTGATACTCACCTAAACTGGAAAGCTCACATAACATACATGAAATCAAAATGTAAAAGAGCATTAAATCTAATTAAAAAACTGTCGAACACCACTAGGGGAGCCGATAGCCATACCCTTACTGTACTCTATAAAGCAACGGTGCTTTCTATCATTGACTGTGGAAGCGAAATATATGGCTCAGCATCAGACGCAACGCCGAAAGCGCTGGAACTAATTCACAACGAAGGCCTTTAGGTCATCACCAACCTCATCTTTACAGGTTGAAATGTGGTGAATTGACACTCTCTCCATAGAGAGTTTGTAACAATGAAAAGTGCCCTGAGAATTCAGACAAGTGATTCTCAAACCAAAAAATTATTTGAAATAAGAGATGTATTTATAAACAATCACTCACCATGGGCATTTATAAACAATCACTCGCCACTTTTCCCTGTTAGAGCTAGAAGACTCTTTGAGTCGTTGAACATAAATATGCAATTGCCTCCAATAGTAAAATTGCCTCCTCCTTGGGCTGTGAATAAAATAAGAATTTGCACACTTGAAATATTTATCAAAAAGTTACTCATATATCCCTGAACACCATAGACAACATACAGTAGAACATATAGCCCGAAAGGTCCACATGACACAATGTACACAGATAGATCTAAATCACAGTATGCAGTGGGATATGCAGCAGTATCCCAAAACAGAATATATCAGTTCTCTCTGCATGATAATGCCTCGGTATTTACAGATGAGTTATGTGCAGTAGCATCAGCCATAAAAATATAATTAAAGAAACCTCATGTAATAACTTTGTGATTTTTAGCGACACTAGAAGCGCCGTAGAAGCCATTAGAATTATAAACCAAAAAATAAAAATATTTTACAACAAATAAAGTTATTGCTCCATAAGTTGTATAATAATGGGAAAAGTATAGAAATATATTGGATTCCTGCCCATATAGGGATTAAGGGGAGTGAAGAGGCTGAAAAAGCATCTAAAGAAGTAGCCCATATGACAAGATCATATGTAAGTATCCCTCTTAATGATTATTTAACACACACAAAAATAGATATTATAAACAATTGGAAAATTAAATGGAATGAAGAACCTGAAAATAATAACTTGAAGCAAATAAAACCTGGAGTTAAAAAATGGAGTTCATCCTACCAAAGAGAGACATGCGCAAGTAATTCTAACACGTCTCCGAATTGGTCATACTCGTCTGACATTGACACTTAATGAGCAGCCCACATAAACCAGCTCCCGAATGCTCAGAATGCAAAGTGATACCGAGAGTAAAACATATGTTATGCGAATGTCCAAAATATAACCAACATTGGTTATCAACCTTTGGAAGTGGATCAGTTGGCGAAGTTTTATCAGGGTCTGCAACATTTTCCATTGCCCCAATTTTAATATTCATGAGGAAATGTAAATTAATTGATAAAGCATACAAAGTGATTTATGAATATACAAAAGCCCACGGAGCAAATAATAAAAAATAATCAAAATTTTTAAAATATATTTTTATCATTACTCAGTTTTAATTTATTTCCTTTTTTTTATTTTGCAGACGAAGACTGGAGTATATGTATTTAATGTATGTGTGTGTTTTAGTATGGAATCATATGCCTTTTGCATATTTATTTTTAAAATTTCATCATTCATCATTTGGTCCCAGTGCTTAGCCTGTGGCTTAGACCTGGTGCTCCATTTTATTTTAATCCTTCGGGCCAGCCCTATGAGAGCTGTTAATCGGCTCAGTGGTCTGGTTAAACCATTTAAATAATAATAATAATAATAATAATAATAATAATAATAATAATAATAATAATAATAATAATAATAATAATAATAATAATAATACAGAAATATTTTGGAAGGTCTTACGTCACTATGTCATTCACGGTAAATGTGTCCCCCTCGATGTGGGACCACCTTGACGTGGTGAGGGGCTCTTGAACCCCAGGAATTTGTTCCCGGGTTTGAGTCCAAGAGTCTCATATATGATGATATATTTGTTTGGATTAATTTTTATGGACTTTTTCACTTTTGCTAAAATTTATTGGACCTGTTAAATAGGAAAACATATCAAAGCTGGGATTGGGTTTATATCAGAAGCTAAATAGTGGGAACTGTGGTAGGACCATCAACTCTGATAATGTTCTGGTTTGTCCATAACATGATTAGGGTGGGGATGATTGTATTCTAGTAATGTTGTCAGTCCCAGCAAGCGGGTTTTGCTTACACTTGGGCCACTCTAATGATGTTGTGCCATCCCTTGTGGGGTAGGTTAGGGGGCGCACATTTGGGAGTCGGTTCTCACTTGTGCCTTTGGAGAAAGAGTAAACTCCATGAAAGGCTGGTGATATCTTTTTAAGGTTTTCAGGCTTATTTATTTATTTTTTTTATATACCTCAATCTTTATGCTCAGTAGTGTTAAAGAGTTAAGTACTCCTGGGCCCTTTGATGGTAGCGACTCGGCACAGTTGACAACCACTGGAACTTCCTCTGACGACCTCTCTCTGAAAAAATCAGAAAAAATACTAATATAATTACACTGGAACCTTATGCTCCAGTACAAAACAACCCCAAAAGAAGTAAATATCGTCTTGACCCAACCTTGACTCACTTCGACTCCCTCTTTGGGAGTGGAAGTTGGTCAAGGTTTCTAACCTTAGAAACAGAACGGAAAATTTCAGCCCTAAAGTTAGAAAACTACCCATTAAACAGACATTCAGTGACAGAAATATCGTTTAGACAGATAAGAGAAAAGACGTGGCTTATAGAAGCCACAACGAAAAGTCAGTCTGAGGACTATATGTTTATAACAATAATAGATGATATAAATGTAAAAATGAAAAAACATGACACTGTGAATAACATTCAGGGTACCATTGTGCTTCCTGAGAACAGTGACGAACTAATCGAAAAGAATATTCTCTTGGACTCTCTTAAAAAAACATATCCTAGAATCCAAGATTGTGAGGTATATAATATACCGAGTAAACAAAATAATAAGAAAATGTTAAAAATCACAAAAATAAAATTTGAGGGTCAAGATCTACCCCAAAAAATAAAAGTTTTAGGTTAAAACAGAGAAATAAGGCCCTACGTCCCAAACCCACTAAAGTGTCAAAACTGTAGTAAATATGGGCATGCAAAAAAATATTGTCGAAATGAACCTGTATGTGCGTATTGTGGATCTGAAGAAGATGCCACACAATGGAACTGCAACGAACCAAAATGTATAAACTGTGGGCAGAATCATCATACAAGATCCAAAGAGTGCATGTATTACATATACAATACGGAATTGCAAATGCTACAAGAAAGAACAGGTGTCTATTAGAGAGGCTACATTAGAATTGAAAGTGAGAGGAATTCAAGATCATGCTAAGAAACTTACATATGCCTCGATAACAAGAACTAATAATGAAACAAAAATACATACAGATAGAAGTAACAAAACGCAGGAAAGTAAATCTCAAAAAGGAAATAATGCTTTACAGACAAACACTGGAATGATAAAGAATCAAGAAACAGGCACAAAGGATATGGGTAACAAACTCATTTGAAATGTTAATTCAAATAGCACAAGATGATGATGATACTACAGAAGAAACAGAGGAAAGTCGTGATGGAGTGGAAATTAAAGATAAAAAAGAGGCCTTTGGAGAGAACACCCAAAACGAAAAAACCAACTATAATTAGAGCAAACATCTGTTAAACCAAAGACAAAGGATATGAAGAAAGAGCAAAAACAAACTAAGAATATATCTTTATCTCCTAAAATAATGGTAAAACCTATGGATACAGATATCCAAAACACTGAAGTTGAAGATAACAATGATTATGTCAAGGGAGAAGAGATTACTCCATCGCCAATAATTGATACAGGAGCAAATGAAACAAGGAATGTACATGAAAACACATGTAGATATTATGATTGTTTTGTAGAATTGTGCAATAATAACTAAAACATAAGATGGTTTAACAAACATTATAAGAAATTTTATGAAATATAGAAAAAAAGAAACCACAGATTTGAGTACCCATGAAAAAGGTTGCATGTGCATTGAGCACTTAGTATATTATAAAGAAAAACAAATGAATGTCGTGAGTAAATATTAGAAACAATCCAAGTTGATAATACAAAAAAACGAGAGTAAAACTCGACCGCTACAATAAAATATTTTCAATAGCTATATTATACAATGGAACGTAAATGGTCTACAGACCAGATTACACCTAGAAGGAATACAGTACAACGACTACTAAAAGAATACGAACCAATGATATTATGTTTACAACATGCTCGTAACCCGATGTGCGACTGTAGTTGTACGGACTCAAATAAAGCAGGAAGTAAAATAGAATTCATAGATTCATTTGACATGTGCTGTATAAATGATAACGAAATCAGCACATATTTTTCTAAAACACATGGAACATTTTCCTCAGTCGACTTAACTCTGTGTACAACAAACATAGTTGACAGATTGGATTTGAATACAGTTGACGGCTTGCATACAAGTGATCATTTCCTAATATTAATTTCATTATTACAAAATAATCCCACCAAGCATGTCCCTCAATATATAACATTTATAAAGCAGATTGGGAGCAATATGAGTTCCACACTAGGAATATCCCACCATTTGAATATTTAAAAGACCATAATGAAACTAACCCCCCTCGATTTGGGACCACCTTGACGGACGTGGTGAGGGGGCTCTTGAACCCCAAGAATCTGTTCCCAGGTTTGAGTCCCATAGACCATTATATATGTCTTTGAATTAATTTTTGTGGAATTTCCTGCTTTTGTCAAAATTTATTAGACCTGATAAACAGGAAAAGTTATCATAACTGGGATTGGGTTTATATCCGAAGCTAAATAGTGGGAACTGTGGTAGGACCATCAGCCGCCTGATAATGCTCGGACCCGAGAGATATCAGGCGGAACTATTCTTTAGGGCTGGACCACGGATTGAAGGATGGGTGGGGTCCGGTTCTGGGGATAGGACTCTCGGCATTCTATCCTGTTTGCCCATAACACGTTTAGAGTGGGGATGGTAGTATTCTAGTAATACCTTCGGTCCTAGCAAGCAGGTTTGGCTTACACTTGGGTCACTCTAGTCGTGTTGTGCCATCCCCTGTGGGGTACGGTAGGGACGTGGACATTTGGGAGTCAGTTCTCACTTGTGCCATTGGTGGAAGAATAATCCCCATGAAAGGCTGATGATATCTTTTTACGGTTTTCAGGTTTATTATTATTATTTTTTTTTTTTACCCTTCGCAAATCTTTATGTCTAGCATTTGTAAGGATTCGAGTACCCCTGGACCCTCTGATGGTGCTGTTCTGGCACAGATGACGACCTCTGCACCCACCTTGGAGATTGAAATTTCTCCAAGTGTTGATGACTTCTCGAAAAATAAATTGACAAAAAGCAGTAATAACAAATATCCTGATCCCCCTCCTGAATTCCCCTCCCGTGGACCCTCTAGCCATGCTTCATTGGTGACGACTTCAAGGAAAGACGCTGACTTCTCTAAGAAACCTTCATACAAAATTAAATCTTCAGCACAGCCAGGTTGTGTGAAAAATTTGAGAATGCTCCATATCGAAGACTTACCAGTCTGTTGTGATTATGAAATGATCTCGACAGCTCTGAAATCATTTGGAACTGTTGTAGAAATCAGGATGAACTTTATTGATATTGAATGTAAATGGGAAGCGTGGGTTACCTTAAGTAGCCATGATTAGGCTCTAAAGGCTAGTAGTATGATAAGTGCCATACAAATAGGTCAACCTACAGTACGGGGAGCCTTAACAGACAAAGTTCCCAAAGATATGGACGTTTATGTGCCATCTAAATGGGCTCAGGATAAACCAGAGAGAAACCAGAATGCAGAAATAAGGACTCCTAAATCTCCTATGTGGGTGATAGCTTCAGCCAAGGAGGAAAATTATTACTACTATAAATTTTGCAGGTTTCTTCAGAAAAAGGTGGGAGGAATAAAGAGCGGTGATGTTTCTCGTTTTTGGGAAGAACACCGTTCTTATTCATGCCAAATCCACAACCCAAGCATATATGCTGACCTTGTTGGACATAAAAAATGATGAAATGATTATGAAGATCAAGCCCCATTAAAATGCTTTTGTTATGGGACAGGAGTACTTATTTGATGAAGACCTTTTATTACATGACAGAAGAAGAAATTCTAGAAATGAGTCCCACTTCAGTTTGGAGAGAGTGAAAAAGGCAGCTATTGCCAACATGATCATTTTAACCTTTATAGACTCTGAAACACCTTTCATGTCATATTTGAACATGAAAATGGTGGGGAGTATGTCCTTTCCAGCAAAGACCAATGCAGTGCTATCATTGCTTTGAGTTTGGCCACCCAAAAACTCAAAAAAAATTTGTATAAAACTGCAGAAATGTCCATCATGAAAATGTAAAGTATGTTAATTGTCAACTGGAACATGAATCCAATAACAAAAATTGTGAAATTTACAAGTTTGAACTGTCTGCACTAAATAAAGCCAACACAGAGTATATAAGTATTGGTTTTGCAAAAAGACAATTAGGGCAACAACCTGGAGCTATGCTGAAGTTCTTAAGCCACTACCCCTATCTACCACTAGGGTGCAGTAGCAGCACCCTCTAATGTAGCAGGCACATCAACCCTGTGGTAGTGGCCCAGCCATCTGGGTCAGGTGCTCGAGCCTGTTGAGGCTGAGCACAAGCGTCCAGGGAGGATAAGATGGCACTTAACCCAACCACCTTGGAATTGTCTCAGGCAGAGTCAGCCTGATTTAATGGAGACTAAGGAGCAAAAGCACCAAAAGAGGAGACATTCCCCCTCATCCTCTCCTCCAATTAAACATGCATCACTTAGTAATAGATACGAAGTACTAAGCTCGATGCAAGAAGCCCAGCCTGAATTTAAACAAACTGACAAGAAAGGGAAACAAAATGACACCAGTAAATCAACAGATAATAAGCCAAACCTATCAAGGCCAGTCCTTTCCAAATCATCTCTTGATAATTACTCATAAACAAAAGATAGTAAATGAGAAGGCTCCATTCAAAGGGTCTTCCACCAAGCCCAAAAAATAGTTTTCACGTCAGTACTACAATGGAACTGTAGAGGTCTTAGGACTCGAAGTGAAGAGCTGAAGGTACCTCTGCATGACCATAGCCCAGGTGTTGTGTGTCTCCGGGAAACTAAGCTTGGAAGCACACAATATATAATGTATAATTCTCCACCACCAATCAGAGACAGAGCTAAGGGGGTGCAGCAATTATTGCGCATAAGTCGTTGCAACACTGCTTGCTATCAATTAATACTCATCTCCAAGCTGTAGCAGTACCTTTCATTTCAGACAAGCAAATTATTGTTTGCTCCATCTGTCTTCCTCCTAATTTGGATTTCACTTATAATGGTATTCATTTACTGATCAATCAGCTTCCTACTTCTTTCCTCCTCCTTGGTGATTTTAATGCTCACAACCCCATACAGGGTGGGAACACAACAGATGCCAAGGGTAGGATGTTGGAGGATATTATGGATGATCATAATATCACTATACTCAATAATGGAGCCATGACTTACCATAACATATACTCCAATACTTATTCAGCTATCGATCTGAGCTTTTGCTCATCTAATGTTCACATTGACTATGAATGGTCAGTAAATGAATATCCAAATGGGAGTGACCAATTCCCAATTCATATAAAAACAGTTAAAAATCAGCCCTATGAGTCACCTCCCAAATGGAAGGTAGGTGAAGCAGACTGGAAGAAATTTAGTGAGTCTGTTCTTATGGATAAGGATGTGAAATCATTTCCTTCTATCTCAGAGGCATATAATTACTTCAGTGACACCACCATCAACAGTGCAATTACCTCTATTCCAACAACAGAAGGGAAGCCCTCTAGACCAGCAGTTCCTTGGTGGAACAAAACCTGCATTATTATGAGAAAGATCACTAGAGCAGTTAAGTATACCTTAGTTTAACCAGACCACTGAGCTGAGTAACAGCAAAAGACAGTTTATGAGTAGCTAAGAACCTATTGATTACCTAGTAACGGGACCTACAGCTTATAGTGGAATACGAACCATATTATATTGAGAAATGAATTTCTATCACCACAAATAAATTCCTCTAGTTCTTCATTGGCCGGCAGGAGAATCGAATGCGGGCTCAGCAGAGTACTAGCAGAGAACGCTACCGACCACTCCAACGAGGAACTTAAAAGATCACTAGAAAATGCCACAAAAAGTATAAGAGGAGTGGAACTGCCCAAGCCAGTTATTTACCAACATGCTGTGGCCAAGCAAATCAAATATTTTAAAAAAGCAAAAAAGAGAGTCTTGGATGTACTATATTAATGGCATTAGCTCAAAAACACCATCCAAAATGATTTGGAAGAAAATGAAAAAAACTAAATGGCAAGTTTTTCCCTGAACCTCTGCCTACCCTTAAGATAAATGGTGACCTAATCACCCAACCAGAGAGGGTCGCAGAAAAATTAAGAGAACATTTCCCAAGAATATCAAGTAGTGAGAACCATTCTCTAGAATTCCAAGACATTAGAAATGCCCAGATTTCTCTCGATTTAAGTGAAAATAATTTTGAACCATATAATGCAAAATTTACACTGCAAGAACTCAAAGATGCGTTGCAGAATACCAAACCATCAGCCCCTGGTGAAGATAAAATACTCTATGAAATGCTGAAAATTCCCCAGGAAAGTCAAAGAAATTTCTTTTAGTTATAGTAAATGAAATCTGGAAAACTGGTAGTATTCCTAAGAGCTGGAAATTATCATTAATCCTCCCTATGAAAAAACCAAACAAGGATCCTGCTTGTAAGCTGGTGGAAAAGATGATTAGCACCAGACTTGCATGGCACTTAGAAACAAATAAATTGCTTTCTCCATTCCAGTTTGGCTTTAGGAAAGGTAGATCTACTTTAGATCCCTTGCTGAGGCTCTCAAACCAAATACAACAAGGTTTTGCTAAACAGAGCCAAACAATAGGAGTTTTCTTTGATTTGGAAAAGGCATATGACACCACATGGCATTATGGTATCATAAAAAAGTTGTATAAGATGGGCATTAAAGGAAAAATTATTAGATTTATAAATTCATTTTTATCAGAAAGATATATAAAGGTAAGAGTTGGAAATCACGTATCACGACCTTTCTTACAAGAAGAGGGAGTTCCTTAGGGTAGTGTCCTTAGTGTCACCCCTCTTTGATGTTGCCATTAATGGAGTATTAGAAAAGATATCATCACCAGTAAAAGGCTCTTTATTTGTAGATGAATTGGCTCTGTACTGCACCACAGGATGTGATGCAGCATCTACTAGCAGGTTCATGCAAAGAGCCATCGATAAAGTAGGCAAGTGAGCTTATGAGCAAGGGTTTGATTTTCTGAATATAAAACTGTTGCTGTTCGGTTCTGCAGATGCCGAACTAAGGAAGCCATTCCAACTCTTACCTTAAGTGGAATTATTTTACCTTACTCTACTGAAGTAAAATTTTTAGGAATGGTCTTTGGAATAATCATGTTGACCAGTTAAAATTGAAAGTGAAGAGATCACTAAATATTTTAAAAGTAGTATCTAATTTTAATTGGGGTGCTGATAAGAAATCGTTATTGAGGCTTTATAATGCAGTATGTTTATCTGAGTTAGACTATGGCTGCCAAGTATACTCATCTGCTTCAAAGACTAAACTCAAGGAATTGGACGCTGTGCACTGGAGCTTTTAGAACTTCACCCATTGACAGTATTTGTAGAATCCCATCAGCTACTACTGGACATGAGGAGGCATGAGCTAGGTCTGAGACACCCCATGCGGCTGAAAAGCTCAGAGGAGAATCCCTCTTTTGAGATCTTAAAACAGTGTGACTCACGTCTTTTTAGATCTAGATCTTCAATACCATTTCAGATCAGACAGCTGGGTGAACTGGAGGATGCAAGTGTAAAAACACAGAAGTTCCTGCAAGTGAAACACCCTGGCTTATTCCAGCAATAGATGTCTGCATTAAAGAGACAAAGAAGAAAGATCGTCCGGAAGAAGAAGCCAGAAACAAGTTTTTGGAGCATGATGAGAGGCATATAAATGACAGGAAAATCTATACTGATGGATCAGAATTGGAAGATGGAGTAGGATGCGCAGTGGTGTGTGAGGGGGAATCGTATATAAAAAAGTTACCAGACTCCTCATCCATATTCACTGCTGAAGCGACAGCCATAATTGATGCTTTAATATATAGTGACTCAAGGAGTGTTTTAGAAGCCCTAAAGAAGTTTAACTCCACCCATCCCTTAATTCAAAAGGCTCAGGAATGGCTTTTTTATCTTTCTGTTTGCCAAAAATCAGTAAAGTTTTGTTGGATTCTTGGGCACACTGGTCTAGAAGGGAATGAACTGGCTGATAGTAAAGCAGAGGATGCTGCAAGATGTGATTTCTTAACTAATAAGGTCCCCTATTTGGATATGCTTCCAGTTATCAGACGATACAGTTGTACAAAATGGCAGCAGAGATGGACTTCCCCATTTTATCCACAAATAGGAAGTACAGAAACATTAGAAAAAAATTGATTTTTGGAGTTCGAGTTTTAATCAAACAGAAGAGTTTTGAGATCATCCTAACACGTACTTAGTAATTGGCCATACCCGCTACTCATAGCTATATTTTAGAGGAACCAGTGCCCCAGTTTGTGCTCACTGTGGTGGTCAGCTATCCGTTGTGCACATGCTGGTGCACTGTCCTAAATTTAATCACCTTAAGGCAAAGTACTTACTAACTGGGAAGACTATTTTAGAAATTTTAAATGATGACATTGAGGTAGATAACCTTATGAGTTATCCGAAAGAATCTGGTTATTTTTATGAGATATGATTTCAGTATATTTAATAAAGATTTTAGTGATATTTATTCTTATACGAAGTATATATTTTGAATATAAAAGTTTGATATATACTTATTTTTTGTTGGTTCTATCTAATATCATTATTAATTTTTTAAGTTCATATTTTAACACTGAATTTTACTAGTATATCATCATTCACCTATTCATTATCAATCATATCATTAATTTGTATATTTCATCTTCATTACGGTGCTGAACAATCCTGGTGGGTTCTGGCGCTTGGTCTTCAAGACTTAAATTTCATAATCAAACAATCAATCAATAATGAAACTAATAAATTTCTTGTTGATTTCATTCAAAATGCTGCTGGTAAAGCAATACCAAAATCAAAATCTCATCCAACAAAACACAAAGTCCCATGGTGGTCTGAAAAACTAACAGAATTAATAAAAATAAAACACCAAATTGGAAGACAATTAGATAATTTGAATAGAAAGTTCAGTAAAATAAACAAAACATTACCGATATTAGAAGGAACTTTACAAAAAATGATTATATTATTATTAGAAACTTATACATTAAAACCTCTATATAACAGAATATCTGCAAAATTTAAAAGAGAAGCAATTCAAGGAAGAATCATTACATAGAGGAAATATGTATCAGATCTCTAATAATACTCCCATACAAAAAAATATGGGAAAAATTCAGGAAAATAAATGGTACCCATGTTAAACCACCTAGACGTGTCATAATAAAAGATGGGAAAAGAATATACTTGATCCTAAAGAAATAAGTAATGTAATAGGAGAAAATTTAGCAAAAGTAGTGACAGAAATTTAGATGAGCATTTCTGCACAAAGAAAAATAGTATAGAATTAATTAATAACAATAAATTTCGAAACAATAGAAGATATATATTATAATAGAAAATTTAACATGGAAGAGCTGGAATTTGCTCTGTTGAACAGCAATAAATCTGCCCCTGGAGTTAACACCGTGTCTTTTGAAATGGTCTGCCATTTTATCACCTTTGGCAAAGAAATACTTATTAGAGTTTTATAACCACTTATGGCTTCGAAATTTATTTCCTGATGAGTGGCGTAAAGCTATAACAAGTTGTTTATGCAGATTACCAGAGAAAATGGTAAATGCTCGACTAACATGGCACATTTGAGAAAATAAAATTTTGGCTCCCACTCAATTTGGGTCACAATATAACAGATCTACACTGGATTCTCTGTCTAACTTGGAAGACCACAGACGAAGAGGATTTAAACGAAAACAAATTACTATAGGCGCCTTTTTTGATAATGAAAAGGCTTATGATACTACATGGAGATATGCAATATTAAAAACGTTACATAAAAACAGCATCTATGGACATTTACCTAGGTTTATCCAAAACTTTCTGACAAATGGCACTTTTCAAGTGAGAAATGATGTGTTGTCAAGTACATTTCCACTTGAAAATGGTGTTCCACGAGGAAGCATCCGTAGTGGCACACAGTTTACTTTAGCAATAAATGATATCAGTAATAATCTACCCATCGGAATTAAAAGTAACCTCTATATGGATGATTTTGCCATATATTCAGCATCTCGCATAAAACATGCAGAGCAAATCATTAATAAAACTATAATAAAAATAGATGAATGGGCCTCATCTCATCTGTAAGCTTCAAATTTTCTATACAAAAGACTCGAGCAGTAATGTTTTTTAAAAATAAAAAGTGGAAAAAAGGTGAAGAAATAGATTTAAAAAGCAGAAGTCATTCCATTCCAATTGGCCAAACAGCAAAATTTTTGGGATTCGTATTTGATACTCACTTGAACTGGAAAGCTCACATAACATACATGAAATCAAAATGTAAAAGAGCATTAAACCTAATTAAAAAACTATCGAACACTACTTGAAGAGCCGCTAGACATACCCTTACTGTACTCTATAAAGCAGCAGTGCTGCCTATCATTGATTATGGAAGCGAAATATATGGCTCGGCATTAGACGCAACGCTGAAAACGTTAGACCCAGTTCATAATGAAGGCCTTAGAATATGTTCAGGAGCTTTTCGATCATCACCAATGTCTTCTTTACAAGTTGAATGTGGTAAACTACCCCTCTCTCTCCATAGAGAGCTAGTAACAATGAAGAGTGCTCTGAGAATTCAAACAAATGATTCTCCAACCTAAAAATTATTTGGATTAAGAGATGTGTTTACAACTAATCACCCACCTCCTTTCCCAATTAGCGCTAGAAGATTGTTTGAGTCACTAAATATAAATATACAATTACCTTTAATATTAAAATTACCTCTTCCTTAGACAATGAGTAAAATGAGAATTTATACACACTTGAAATATTTATCAAAAAGTTATTCATATACCCCTGAACACCATAGACAACATACATTAGAACATATAATCCAAAAAGGTCTACATTACGCAATATACACCGACTGATCTAAGTCACAATACGGAGTGGGATATGCTGCAGTATCCCCAAACAAAACGTATCAGTTCTCTCTATCAGATAATGCCTCGGTATTTACAAGTGAGTTATGTGCAATAGCATCAGCTATAAAAATAATTAGCGAAGCCTTATGTAATAATTTTGTGATTTATGGTGACTCCAGAACCGCTATAGAAGCCATTCAAAGCTATAATAGAAAAAAATATTGTACAACAAATTAAGTTTTCACTTCATAAATTGTATAATAATGGAAAAAAAACATTGAGACATGTTGGATCCCTGCCCATTTTTTTTTTTTTTTTCGTTTTTAACTTGCATTTTTTTCCCATTATTATATGGGGTAAGCACGATGCCTTCTGTAGGGATTAAAGGAATTGAAGAGGCTGATAAAGCAGCTAAAGAAGCAGTCCACATGATAAGAGCAAATGTAGACATCACTATTGGTGACTAATAAGATATACAAAAATAATCATTGTAAGTAAATGGCAAAATATATGGAATGAAGAACTTGGAAATAATAAATTAAAACGGATAAAATCCAGTGTTGGAAAATGGAGTTCATCATATCAGAGAGAGGGATCCACACGAGTAATTCTGACGTGTCTTCGAATAGGCCATACGCGTTTGACACATGACACTTAATGAACAGTTCATGTGGCCCTCCTCCCAAATGCCCAGATTCCAAAGTGTTGATAACTGTCAAACATGTATTGTGTGAATGTCCAAAATATAACCTGCAGCGATTATCAAATTTTGGAAATAGATTAATGAAGGAAATTTTGTCGGAATCTATTACATTTTCAGTAAATTTTAATACTTATTTTAAATTTTAATATACCTTTTTAGTGAGTATATATGGAAACGTGAGTACGTGAGTATTTATTGTGTGAGTGTCTTCCAGTATGAGAGCGTGTGCCTTTGTGCAGTTTTTAATTTCATTTTCATTTATTCATCACTATATCGAATGACCTATTTGGTCCCAGTGCTAGGCTTCTAGCCTAGACCTGTCATTTCATCCAAATCCTTCGGGCCAGCCCTATGACAGCTGATAGGCTGCTCAGTGGTCTGGTTAAACTGTTTTGATAATAATAATAATAATAATAATAATAATAATAATAATAATAATAATCAAATACAAAATCCACATTTATGTAAATTACTGTATTTACAAATAAAATAAATTCCAGGAGAGCTTTCGAGCCTGCTCAGCTCCTTCAGCTAAAATTTTTTTTTCTAGTTGAAGAAGGAGCTGAGCAGGCTGAAAGCTCCTGAAATTTATTTTATTTGTAAATACAGTAATTTATAAATGTGATTTTGTATTTGATAAAACATATTCACGGGATTGTGAAGAAGATTTGAATAATAATAATAATAACGGTAAATGTGTAAGGTGAAAGTATCCATTAAATTTAAATTTAATGTTGATGGAGTCTTATGAAGCGAATTTGCGGTAAACATAGGTGCTGTAGAGGAATGCTCTGTCACTTTTGCTGTTATCTCTTCTCATGGATTATATAATGGAGGAAAAAATTTATAAATTATATATTTATATATATATATATATATATTATATATATATATATATATATATATATATTTTATATATATATATATATATATATATATATATATATATATATATATATATATATATATATATATATATATATATGTATATTTAATTATACTGTTATCCGACAGTCAGTTTAGGTGTATACACTCCTGCCATTGTAGTAACGATATTTGCAAGTTAGTACTAATTGATAATAGGTTTTCATCGTAGAAACACCGAATAATTTATGATGCATCGATAAATGCACGGCAAGGCTTTCATGGAAAGAATATTCCTTGTTTAAAATTGCTGTTAATGCAAAAGAAATAATTATAAAAGTTATGCGTTTATGTCGGTAGCGGAAGAATTTCGAACCCAGTCCTGTTAATTTACAAACATAATGAACATGTAATTGTGATCGAGGTAATATTTGAGAGTTGTGGTTGTCGAGAGTAAGCCTGTTAGTGCGTGCTCGGATACAGTAGAAAATTGCCAGTTACCAGCATATTTATATAGTAGGCAATCAAGATATGTTGGGTAGACCTTTCTGCTATTTATTTGTGAACACTTCTGAATTCTTTGTTTTTCAATTCCTACATAGTTCAACGGACTTTGAATTGACAACGACATGGCATGAAGCTGGTGTGATGACTGAACTGATACTTAACAGAAAAATTGTTTTTTGTAATGTATGCGTACCTATATATGTGAATGATTCTCTAGTGAATTGTACACACACACACGCGCACACACACATGTGCTGAGTACCTGTGTGCAGTGGTGCAATGTTTCTGCTGTTGCTGCCATCTGTGATTTTTTCTTTGTTGCTTTAATCAACTCCTGATACATGCACCATCACCCATTCACACCCTGTGTATACACACATATATATATATATATATATATATATTATATATATATATGTATATATATATATATATATATATATATATATATATATATATATATATATATATATATATATATATATATATATATATATATATATACACATATGTGTGTGTGTGTTGTGCGTGCGCGCTGGCAGTTTTTACCATACGCCTTTCCCTATTAAGGAGTTGGAACCTGGTGTTAATTGTTTTCTTAAGTGGTTTTTTGGATGATATTGGTACCTCGAGCCCTCTTTGCCTGGTTGCTACCCCTACAGTTGTCTTCATTGCTAGGTAGCGTATTTATTGCTGAAGTCAAAAGAGACGCATTATGGGACGCGCGCATCCGCCAGCCTTCACTATGAATTCGAACCTAGAACTACTTGTTTGGTAGGATAAAATGCTTCAGATCACACCAGTGGATTTAAAACGGAGCCACCGTCGTAATGTCTTGACTCCTCCGATAATGTTGTTGATGCTTTGCCGTCAAAGTTTATGCTGATATCTCAGCACCTGCATTTAATGCAAATGTTCAAGCCTGATTCTCGTGTTTCTGATGCATAATCACTTTGTGCTTATGACCAGTACGCTTATATTGATGTTTATTATTTGTGCTGAACATTCATTGCAGTAGACAGCCAAAGCTGATAACTGCCTTCAGAATTCCACACACAACTGAATAGATGCTATCGGCGTTGCACTCGAGTCAAATTTCGTCTGGTTATCTTTTGCTGTCAATGATAGAATTTGTGAACACTCAAAATAAGTCGCACTAGTTTGCTGTGTTTATTCATTGATTTCTAATTGGATTGTGATTAAGTTTCTCTTATGTTTTTGTTTAATCCCTTCCATATCTATACCTTTGTATATTTATATTTTATTTTTACTTTGTTAATGGGTGTTAACATTAAGCTTGTAGCCTTTTCTCTTTAAAGTTTTTCATTACAGTTTTATATCTTGGTTTAAGTATTATTTGATTATTTACCTCCTCTTTGTTGTAATTTTTTTTATTGCTGATATTCTTTTTTTTTACTCTTTCTGTTTAAGCCTTTTTATTTACAGTACCAATTGATATAGTCAACGTTAAGATGTTTCTCCTCATGGTTTTGTTCAATAGTTGTAGTGTTATCACAGCACATCTTTTACTTATCTGCATCATTTGCTATTGGGGTACGACCCAAGGGAAGGGTACTTAGCACCTAATTAAATGATGAATCAGCGGATGATGTTAAAAATTATGAATTGAGCGTTAAGATGTTTCTTTTCATGTTAGAGTTCAAGTGTACACCTACAGCTTATCTCTTATCTATGTCCCAAGGGGTTCTAAGTGGTTATTGAAATGATGAGTCCAGCATGAAAATGCTAAAATTAAAGGCATAAGTCAGCATTAAGATGTTTAATTTCAGTTTCTTTAAAAAATAGTCTCGTTTTATCTCAAACGTTCTCGATGACTTGTAGGCTTGTTTCAGTAATAAAATGAGGTTTTAAAAGTAAGTTGTGGCAATATTATCAATGTGTTCTTATTAATGGTAATATTATCAGTGCACACCTATTTCCAATCTGCATCGGTTGCCTCTTGGGCGTGAACTCAGTGGCAGGATTCGAAATGCCTAGGAAAAGGGCAAGGTCAGCGGTAAGATGTGGAAATTTCGATGCCTCATAGTTTTTTTTTTATTGAAATGTTTAAAAGGACAGTACATTTTAGTTGAGCAAAGAAAAGTTTGAGTGAGTATAATGTTGTCGGAGTAAGGTCATTGCTTAAAAAATACATAAATTTAGCAAGTCGTCCATCAAATGGAAGGATTTTGTTTGAAGATTATGACCTCAACATTGGCGTCGGCGTCCCGATCAAAAGTTAAAGTCAGCTTCAGGATGTTTCTTTTTATGGTTAAGCTTAGAAGTTGGGATGTTATCTGGCTGTAATCCTTCAGTTTCCTCTACATCATCCGTCCCCAGGGCGTGACCCCGAAGGCAGGGTACTCAGTACATAATGAACTGATGTCTGTTAGAATGATGAAGTGGCTATATATTGCATGTAGTGTAAAAAGAGTTTAATGGTTGCTGCATCTATTGCAAGCTTAAGTGGTTGTATTATAAGACGGCACTACGTTATAAGCTCACATTTTTAGTGCGTGACAACATAATTTTGATGACTTCGCCACCGCCTTAATTTTTTTTTTTTTTGGACGGTGAAAAGGCCGAGTCTACCATTAACTGCTTTAGCCAAACTTTTTCTGTGGACAAGTGTGTTTTGATGGCTGTTTTGTCAGTTGATGACACACGTAACCCTAAAAAATAAACAGCGTCTGGCTTGGAAAATGTACAGGATTGTATGAAGGGTAAGGTAGAGTTTAAATTGTGATAAATTCGCTTAATTAACAAATTCGCTTAAAAACTTGAATGCTGCTAAGTTTTGAGACTTCTTTTTCTGGAGGCGCCTAATTCATATGTATAATGTTATTTTTAAATTTAAAGGTTATAACTTATTTTCATCAACTGTTTTCGAGGCTATGAAAGATAAGACAAATCTTAATAACTACAGAAAATAGCAAATACTCGCATAAAGTTGTCATCTTTGACCATAACCTTTTAATCTAAAATATACTACGATAAAACAATATGAACATTAACGATTATAGAAAAATTACGGAAAACATGCCATATACACTTATTAAACTTTTAGATACTCGTGTAACTTGAGCGCACATTTTACTTTATTATAAAATTCTTAATCAAAAGAAAAACGTACAGTAATATTTGTGCAATTTCAAAAGCTTCAGGTTTCATTTCCAGCCCAGCGCACATCGATCGTTTCTTAATGGCTAGCTATAACCTAACTGTTTTAGAGAGAGAGAGAGAGAGAGAGAGAGAGAGAGAGAGAGAGATTTATTGAGAGAGGTCAGAAATAATTTTTGTTTCAGAACGTTCAAATAGAAATTGTAAGATATGTTTTAAAACAATTCTAACAAAAGATGCTAGCAGATGGACTGATTATTAAACTGGGTGACCAACAGTTTACGACCTCCATCCAGTTTCTTTCATGTTGTGAATAATAACCTGTAGAGTTACCTCAGGAGAGTAACAGTGTCATTTAATGACAGAATTTATCTAGAGTTCTATTCAGATTAATCTACGTAGACCAAGTAGACTGCAGATGCGGTGACTCCA
Source organism: Macrobrachium rosenbergii (assembly GCF_040412425.1). Taxonomy (NCBI): domain Eukaryota; kingdom Metazoa; phylum Arthropoda; class Malacostraca; order Decapoda; family Palaemonidae; genus Macrobrachium; species Macrobrachium rosenbergii. The sequence goes on along the minus strand of NC_089761.1, from coordinate 54,555,398 downwards.
CTTTGGTATTAAGGTGGATCATTTATAGGACTGGAAGCCTTTTATTCAGCTTTTTATCAAGAAAGACTGTGAGGTCTCCAAGCATGAGAACAGCAATTCGTATTAGGAGGAATGAATCCCATCTAAGTGGAAAGAGTTTCTCATGGGAGAAATACAGTACATGTACCACCCAAAAGGCATATTTTGCTTCTTATAATTAAGACAATCAATAATTAAGACTTAATCAGACGCCATTTTCATTCCAAGAATAAGTATGAATTTTATGCCGGGATTAAAATCCAAATTCTAATATGTTAATAGGAAGGTGGAAGGGTTATTAGGAACAAAGGTTAGGGTGTTCATCGGCCCTGTTCAGAGATATTATCCAGATCCAGGTTTAGCGTCCCCCACCAGGCTCAATATGTTCGGTAATAAGCTTATGGAGGGAGCTGAGGAGAAAAGGAGGATGGTATGTGAGCAGTTATCTACATATGAATGGGTAGGACACCAGGGATTTGAATTTGGTTATATGTGAAAACAAGAAAAATGATAGGATGGAGATACAAAGGGAAACCCTTTGCTTGGAGTTTGCTTAACAGAGCTATATGATAGACTGTCAGAATCCTTTTGAGATATCACTACCAGTGCTTAAGATCAATGATTGGATAGGAGACACTTGCTGTAATCAGCGAGAAGGCTGAGATATCCCACTGTTTTAGAAGGTGCCAATGGGCACAGCTAAGACTTCAGCTAAAGGAGTAGCGTAGAGGATTTACTGTAGTTCCTCTTGTGGGAAATCAAGTATAAAGGTGTGACTACATCCGTAAATAAAGAAATATGCCTGGATTAAGGCAAAAAAGAAGGCAAAATACTACGACAAGTTCCTTTGCAAACTCTTTGAGATATTAAGGATGAATGCCGAGGCCCATGGCTCTTTCCTAGCTTCGAAGCCTTGAGAATTTTGATGTACTGTAACGATGAAATGATTGAAAAAGGTGTAAGCTGGTCGGAGGCAAAGTCACAGGATAATCTGCTGTGGAATCATCAGATGATGAGTTACAGGACTGCAGAGAGTCATGGAATTTACTTCTTCAGTAGAGAAAACTAATAATAATAAGGGAAAACAGCAGAATGTACAAAATCTTAGTAGGTTTTGACCAATGAAAAGTGGGAATTGTTATTTTCAGTGATTTGAAGCAGTTAAAGATAGGGTAAAACAATTTTCCAAATATTCTTGGTACGCCTTCTTTACAACCTGAATAAATTCTAGTTTAAGCATGGCCTTACTAATAGGAATCAGAATATGTACCTTAATGTTTCAAGTTAACACTTCTGTGGTGCTTTTTGTCACATGGCTTGCGTTTCATGGACCTGCAGATCAGCAGAAAAACTCTGATATAAAACTGCACTAGTAATCGAAGCGCTGTAGAGGATGAGTAACAGAAGAAATGTTTGTAGGACGTACGAAATTAAAAGTTACCGCAACTAGGCTGTAGTTAGAGGACCTTAAATGGGATAAAATTCAGTAAAAATGTGCCCATGAATAGGAGTAAAGGAAAATAAAGATTCTGAATGCGCATCAGTGGTTTGCTGACTTCCCAGATTGTTGAAGTCATGGAAGAGTTGCGCTACTTAGTTTAGTGTAGTCCCCACTGGAGACTTATTGAGAATTGGTGCTTAGATTGCAAACTCACTAAAGTTCATTTAGTACGTAAAATAAGTTTTGGTATACACTTTTATGTTTTTCTTGAATTGAGAACTGTTTAATTCAATATAAAACCACAGAATCGACTTTGGTAATTATTATAGTATTTTACTTTATTAGTTCAGTAAATTCATTTATTAGTATAATGATAATTAGAATAATAATTAGAAATTACTTATATTCTAAGGTCGGTGATAGTGTCAGCAGGGTTTCTTGGGGGCATCAGACGACATGGGAGAACTAGACCTACTTGAAGTAGAACTATTGGACGGGAAGCTGAAGTGAGTGATGTGTGGAAGAAAGCACAGGAAACATTGGCGGAATTCGCAGAGGTCTTTTGAGTAGTACGGTGTTGGAAGTGTTGGAGATCATAATTAGCAATTGTTTATATTTTGTATTTTTGTGGTTGTTGTGGCTTTCGGGGTTCTTCTAGCATCAACAATATAAGGTGATGCGGTGCATTGGAGTTAAAGTGTAAATCAACTGGATTATCTTTCTGCAGATATTATTATTATTATTATTATTATTATTATTATTATTATTATTATTATTATTATTATTATTATTATTATTATGGTAATCCGTATGAAATGGATCATGCAGAACATGCAAATTTATTCATATACTTGAATATCAACCAGTCAGTTAATCCCATCTCATAAAATTATTAGGGTAAAAATTCATTTAGCTATGTTTTCAGAACAGTGTGACTTTCACGACGAAACGCTGAATACTACATTTTTCAGAGGAAAGTCGTTGCAACTAACTCCCAGAAAACTAATATCGTAGCAGGTCTAGGAAAGTTTTACCTGCGTTGGTTCTGCAAAGGGACAGAAAATAGAAACGTTTGTTGTATCGATATGTCCTCTTTGAAGGAGAGCAGAGCAGCAGGAAAAGGGATCGGTTTTAATTGAAGCTGAAAAAATGAGATGCAGTAAAACTTCGAACAATCACACTTTTACAGGCATACGTAAAATGTCCTAGAAAATAAATAGACATGGATCATTAAACTATGACTAGTGTCCTTTTCGAGATAGAGCAGAAATCGAGAGATCGGTAAATGATTTGTGCATCTGTAAGCCAGTGCAGACCTGCAGTGGGAAGGATCATGGAGTTATGAACTGTCTGTTTGTTGGAGACATTTTTGTACTGAGAAGTCGTCTGAGGCTAGAAAGACGGGAAGGCCAAGTGAAACTCAAGCGTTGAGAATAATAAGTAGAAGAAACGCTGTACAGGTCCCTTGCTAAGTCAGGTTAGTTAAAGGCATTTGTCACCAGAAGTTTCATATCTCCAGGTTCTCGTTTTCTAGCATTTCACATAAGAATGCTTACACACCCAGAATGATGATATTCATAACCCAGTGCAATTTGTCAAGACCACAAATAATAAAAGTGCCTCTTTTAGGGCCATGAATAATAGCTTTAAAAGTATAAAGCAGTCTCGAGGAGTTGTTGGAAGGCAGTAGTGTTTCATGGAAAACAACTCTTTTTCTTCAAAGGAACTTTTGAGGGATTTGTGGAGTGGTAGGGATTGTAGTGGGAGGAGCTTAGGATTGACGTCACTCCATTGGCGTCACGTGTCCGGCCATTTAGCATACAATAAGTCAGACGACTTAGATACTGTGTGTGCTAACTTACAGCCAACCTTTATCTCTGTCTGTGCGATGTTTTTGTGCGTCCATCTATACTACCTTTCCCCATTCCCGAGGGAGTTTTACCTGTATGTATATCACCTGCCTTTAGTGGCAGACACACAGACAAACAGTTTCTTTTTTCTTTCTTTCTCTATTGTCACTGCAGATCACCCAACCTCCCGTGTCTCTTTGCCACCCCTTTGTTACCTGCCTGTAGATCTTTCCTTGCTCTACTTCTGTCCGTCATCTTCCTACCCTCCTCTGGTTCCTTTCTCTTTGGAGGAGGCATTATGTGCGTTTTCAGTGGCCAAATTAGATCATGAGAATGGCAGTGCTTTTACAAGAGGAAGGCAAAATATTCAGTATAAAGCTTGATATACATTTGAAAAAGTCTGGTTTTACACGCCAGTGTGCAGTCTAGAGTTGCGTTCTCAGCAGTGTTTGAATCTTACCTAAATTTCCAAAGAAAAACTAACTCATTACCTTTTAAGCATATTCCGATTTTGACGACTCTTGATTTTGTGACGACAGTAAATTTATAAACAAAGATTAGTCATCACTTTTTATCTTAGATGAATTACTTGAGGAAATTACTGCTTATGTTGATATGTTCAGTTTTTCTTTGTCGGTGCTCCGTAAACTAAACTTATAACTTTCATTTCCTTCAATTTTTTTTTTTTTTTTTTTGTTTTTTTATAGTAACCCTCACCCGACAGTAGATTTGAATTATCTGCTGCCTTCCTGTATGTTAGAAATTTAATATTGCTTGGCATAATACTTGTACACGATAGTTCCCTGCTGTATGTTCAGTTTTCTTACAATTTTGCACAGCTTTGGCTTGCTTTGTTTCTTACGTGGAGGATTGTACTATAAGCATTCACTGTTTTAATGTTTGATGGTGGCCTTTGTGGCTTTTTTAATCCAATCAAATTACTCATTTCCCTTAAAAGACCTCATCCAGATTCCTATAAAACACAAGTCTACTTTTGAAAAAAAATAGAAGTTTCAGTTTCTATTTATGTCCTTCCAGTCTATAGGGTACATATTTTCTGTCTGTTATGGGTCTTTGTAGTTCCTTTTGAACTTGCTCAGTGAAACTTGTTGAGTTATTAGCATATATAGATTTTGTAAATGAAATGCTTGGAGTCCTGTGAAATCAAAGCAATTCATTCTTAATGACTCGAACAAAAGTGCCAGTATATTGTCGATTGTAAAAAATCAAGTCCTTCCATTTTGTACTGGGCTTATTAATTTTGCCAAGGAACAAATGAACTTACCTTTCATGGTCACTGCATGAGGAGATTCTGCAAATATGTTCCTACAGAATAGCATTGCCAGTTTTCTTTAAAACTTGCGACGTAGGGGTCAGATTATACAGGTATTTTAAGAGTCGATTTCTTGTTTGTATGCCAAAATTGATTGGAAGAGCAGTTTAAAGACCTCATCTATTCCAGGTTTAAGAAAAAGAAGAAGACCTAACACTGAAGGTAGCGACAAATAGTATTTTGAAGGCAAAAGGTAGTAAAAGCTAGACATTGCTGAAATGTGCATGTAGTCTAGTGAAGGGATTAGTCAGTGAATGAGGATAAGTTTTTTTAAAGGAATTTACTGCATTAAGGCTGTGCAGTTCAGTGGCCAAAGATAGGCAAAATAACCCGAATCTAGGTTAGTTATTTAAAGGGCCACAGTATAGAAATTTCTATACCTTCACTAAAATAAAGGTAAATCAGACGACTTGGGAATCACAGAAAACGTGGGTATATCATATTTTTAAAGGAAAAATACTCCTACTCCAAAGTAGTTAATCCAAATCTTGAGACTCTTAAAACTGGTCTGAGGGGTTTGTTCTGAGGTAGTACAAGGTAAAATTTTAGAAGGTGGAGGAATAAGAAGACGCCGACACTGCTCGAAGTATAAAAAGACAGATAGCTTAGTAAAAATTATTTATTTCTTCTCCAGTTTGTTTTATTGGTCAACTCTTAAATTACTATTGATTTTCAGTATACAGTATATTTAGTCCATGGTGTCAGTGATGGCAATGTTAATATTATTACTCAACGGACCAAATCTCCAATTTGAGAATCATATGATGTGATGGTTCACTTCTTCTGTTATCGTCAGTGGCCACAAATCGTTTTGTGCTTCGGTTCACGTCTATGAAGTGTTAGTTTGACCTACAAGAATTCATGTTACGGTTCTTCTCACTGAATTGTCATTAGTTATAGTATTGCAGGAGTAAACAAGCTTTGCCGATCATTGTTTTTTTGTTTAGCTCAAAGAAAGTTGCTCTATCTATGTAGAATGCGTAAAATAATCTGATCCACATAGGCCTGTTGAGGACTGACCATCCAGTCAGTGCTAATAAGATGATCGAACCCATCCATTTTTTGACAGTTTACCCAGAAGACGTACCTCATGGATTTTGAAACCCTCATTTGACAATAACTCGTTTAAGCCAGCTCTCCAACGTTGTCAAGGCTTTCTCTTCAGTTCCCTGTAACACTTTGTGATTATACTTTAACCACTTCTCTTGTTACTCTATATATGTTATGCAAACAATTTATTACAACAACATTTTTTTTAAGTATTCAACAGTCACACTTCTTCCACAAAGAAGTTAGCTCAATAATTCTTTCATCCTGAGCTTATAAGTATGTCTACTGTACCACCAGATATCTGTGTAGAAAGTTTCTCCGACATTTATACATTGTCAGACACTAAAGTAATATTAATTTTATTTTAGCCAGGACTAGTTCTGACCAGACCTGAGATATCTGTATATGTCTGGTGTGTGAGGAAGAAATACTGATCAACAATAGCGCCGGGAATAATTTAGAAAATTCATGCATTGCACATCACTCCCTTAACTATACAAAATGGAGTTTTAAATCTAGATTAATCATTTTCCCTAATGCCAGACCAAAAACTAAACTTGATTTTATGAGGCTTTTGACAGTTATCGCTGATAAAAATTTTTGTCGAGTGTATTTGTTTAATAGGAATATTACTGAATGCTGTACCTGACCTTGATAAGAAATACCTGTCCCTTGTAGGTTTATGATAGCTTTAAGTTCCGTACTGAATCTAGACATCGTAATAACGAAATCAGACATAGATGACAAAATTTTTATCTTGGATAAAGAATTCTGGTCTTACCAAAATCGACGAATTCCTTATAAGTGACACCAGTTCTTATGAAAAATTAATTATATATATACAGTATATATATATTATATATATATATGTGTATGTGTATGTATGTATTTATGATTTTTTATCACATCAACGTGGCATTTTTTTATATTCACAAACATTAAGCTACGAATGTCATTTAGTATTTTATTGTTTCTTCCTCGGAAATAATACCAAAGGGGAGTTATAATTGATAAGTTGTTCGCCACCCACATTTGCACTCGTCACTGAAGTCGGAGGCTGTCACTGTTGATGGATCGAATCCGCCAGTTGACGAACCGCTCAACATTTATAAAGTCCCTTCGGTATTATTTTCGAGGAAGAGCGAGTTGGATATTAAACGAAGTTTGTCGCTTTATATTTGTAAATTTATATATGCATATACTGTTTGTATATTTATATTTGTAAATTTATATATGTATATACTATATATATATATATATATATATATATATATATATATATATATATATATATATATATATATATATATGTATATATATATATATATATATATATATATATATATATATATATATATATATATATATATATATATATATATATATATATATATATGTAAATATGTATGTATATGTCTATTTATATGTGTGTATATATACATATGTATACACACACACACACACACACACACCTCGAAGGTATCGCTTAATCTATTACCTGTCTCTAGAGGGAATCTGCTGTTTCTGATATGTAGCGTCATTCTTGACTTCATTTGTGTATTTTTTCGGGCAACTTTTACTACCTTTGAATCCTGTTTAAAAAGCAATTGTTTATGACTTAACACTTACATTATACACTGCCCAATGCAGATATACTTATGAGTCATAGTGCCCATTGGGTGCAGGGTATTCCCAAGGAAAAATAAGTTCGAAATTTTGTGATATTTGTGGACTTGAAAATGGGCCGTATTTGTAAGTGAATGAGCTTCATTACAAATTTAATCATCTATCAAGGTGAAGGTGGGTTGATTTCGCTTCTATTATCAAGGTGGAGGTGGGTTGATTTCGTTTCGAAGTGCAGAACCTGATTTCGATATAAACATGTACAGCTGAGCCAAAATCAGCTCTTTTTTGAATATGAAAAAAGTCATATGGTAAAGATACAAGACTTCGTATGCTGAAACACACCCACAACACACACACATTATTTATATATGTATATGTATGTATATATATATATATAATATATATATATATATATATATATATATATATATATATATATATATATATATATATATATATATATATATATATATATATATATATACATACAAGTATATACGTATATAAATTGTCAGACAAGATTTTTTTTTATGAAAAACGCTATAAAAATATTGGGAATTTATATAATGATTGAGTTTGTCATCTTGGTTTATGGAGATTAAAACCTCTACTTACATTGAAAGTGAGCTATTTTACGTTTTTCAAAACCACGTGGGTTTTGTGTCTGATTGTGTAATTATCTTGATTGTTGGCTGATGAATTTGTTTTATTTATGGGCATAACCATAGATTTCAGCATAATTATACAAATTCAGTAAGTTTTTAGAGCTAATCTGCTTCCTTCCCTGAGAAGATTTCTTTATTGCCTCCCTGTTTAAAGATAGTGCTTTTCTTTGGAAACCAACTTCTGAAATCCACGCACACGTACACATACATATAAATATATTAGATTTTTAAATGATATCGTTCTTGTGAGACTGATTTTCCGTCTTTTTGAAACATCTATTCTTTTTTAAAACTAATTTTCCCTGTTTTCGGTCTGTCTTCCAGCCAGTGGTGCGCTTACATTAACAGATGTGAGGGAGAGAGAATGGTTTTCGTTTGGAATCCTGAAACTTTATTTCTGTATGCGAGGATATTATTGTAGGTAAAGGGAATTATTAGCTGTATTTCTTGCGAGGTTAAAACTGTTATTGTTTAAGTTTGTTTTTGTAAAATGACGTAAAGTTAGTGTTGGTGTTCGTCAAGTGGGAATATTTTTCTCGTTTTAAGTAGAACGTCTCTGTGCTAGGAAACATTGGCACTCGACACGGTCAAATCAGATGAGACCTTTACAGCTCCTCTTGTGTTTTCTTTGAAGTTAGAGGTTGCCTCTTGATCGCCTTTCCTTTTATCATTTGTTTTGGCTTTGTCTTTTCTGAAACCCTTGATTGGTTTCAGTCGTGATGTGCGTTGCTCTCCTGATAGCCAGTTTTCTTTAAGCTTTGTCGCGTTGTATTTCGGAAAAAAATCATTATTTATTTGCGCTCTAGTCTTTCCACTGTACATTTGACGGCTCGTTTTACGCTTTTCAAACATGCGGGGATTGTGTTTCCATATGTACGTATCTTCATAATTAGCATATTTGTTTATGTGTAGGTATAATAACAGATTTAAGTATGTTTAAATTAATTCTGTACTTTTAGGTCTAATAAGAATCCTTTATCAAAGAGAAAACTTAGTCTCTTTCATGTCCGAAGACAATTTTTTCTTTAGAAACCAACTCTCCATACTTCAGAAGTTAAGTTTGTTTTTTTTCAAGCTAATCTCAAATTTTTTTTCAAATTTTGAAATAAACTCGTTTCTTTGTGACCAATTTCCCTCCGCTTTGAAACATATCTGATCTTTCTGAAACTAGTTTTCTTCTGTTTTCAAGCTGTCGTCCAACCTTTTGAAACTGTAATTCCTCACGGTGGTGCGCTCTTTTACAAAGAGACCTTTGTATTGTAATCTTGTGTTACAACATCATGTGACCTTCTCTTATCTTGACTTTACCGAGGTAACCATTATTTCTCAAGGTTCTCCTTAGTATAATCACTATTGTTATATATTGAAATTATGAATATTAATATTTATTACCTTTTTGTGCTCCGTTAAACAAGGAACTGATTATAACATTAGGTATGCATACAAATAACAATATTATTTTTATGCTAGCCCCGGTTTGAAGCCGCTCAGATGTTGTGCAATAGAAAGAAATCATTAGGATTCAGAATTCTGATTAAATGAACGGGTTCTGGAACAGTTTTTTAAAAAGTAAATTGTGGTTGTTGAATACGAATGCGAATGAAGAAATGAAATGGGAGTTGAGAGTCTGATATCAGGAATGTGAGAGGGATGATAGTGAAAGGATATAAAATTCGAGAAACTTGGAAGGAAGAGGAAAAGGGAATCCTAAAAAGTGCTAGGTTGAAGGAGTGATAAGTCTCTTGGAACGAAAAGGCGAGTTTTGACGTCCTGCTGATGAGTTCTTTGAAGGTGTGTGGCGTTGATAATGCGGTGAACCTCTTATGTAACTTGGATTCGCCTCGAATTCGGTAATTGCAGTTTGTGAATGACAATGGCTGATGGCTTATTTCGCTGAGGCTACTACGTTTTGGTTCAAGACATTGTAACAAATATATTAATAATTTAATCGTGACTATTAGTTTTACAAATTTTTTTAGAACATTTAGTAATAAAAAGATAATTTTGCTTTTTGAAGCAAGTCTCTGTAATAGGTTTAATGCCACGTCACATCAGAAATCGATATCTTTTTAAAGCGTCACTATGTTTCCAACACAGTAAAAGATTTCGTATTTAACGAAGGTGTGAGCTCTTTAAAGGAGAATTGTTTTGATTTTAATCTGTTTCAAATATTTAGATTAAATTCCATTTTCGCGTCTTCTCTTGAAGATATGGTAAATCCAGTGTAAGGAGACCCTTTCCCATTTCAACTAATTCACATAAACCGCAAGTGTTCGCACAACGAGATTATCTTCATATTGTTCTTTAAACATGAGGCTGCCTTCATATGTGGTTATGACTGGTTGAGTGGGTAAGTGGGGTTTCTGCAGCTGCATTGCCATCTCCTTGACTTGTGTAACCATCCTGTGTAATAATATAGGAAAATATAGTTCATGAAGACTTTATTTTGTTAAAGGTAAATATAGATGTTTATTCTTCACGAAAATTGAGTCATGATGCGTGTTTGGTATGCTTTTTACTAGTAGAGGATACTAGTGACGATAAAGATTTTAACAATGAACAGAGACAGAGAAATAATGCTTCTTTACAAAATGCAAGTACCAGCTTACGAGAGCTTTGGTAAAATCTTGTTCTAGCGAAGATATCGAGCAGCCTCAGTGTCCTTCAACAGTGTTGTTGCACTCACATATTTCGCTTCTATTCCAAATGCTAAGGGGTCGAGCAACCAAATGGCCTTATCTAGCCAAGGTCTGATTCAAAGGACGGGAAAAGTTTAGCTTCACTTCGAAGGTAACGCTATTCTCCTCTTTTGAAGTGAAAAAGTTTTGGGAAAGTGGGTAAGCACAAACAAGAAGAGAGTTACAGTAATCTCTCATGTCGAGTTGATTTTTTTTTTTTCATATCCCCGGTTTTTCTTTTATTTTAAGGCAGTTAGCTTCCCCAATGTGTGATTTTAAACTTACAGATTTTTTTATATCCTCGGTTTTTCTTTTATTTTAAGGCAGTTAGCTTCTCCAGTGTGTGATTTTAAACTTACATCTATTACAATAGAATTTAGGGGTGCTGAGGCTTATGTTGTTGGCAGGGTTAAGACTAGATGATATCAACAAGATAAAGACTACCCTTCACACCACAAAGGAGATTGACCTAGTGGCGAAGGGTATGGCAAGCTCAAAATTAAGAGACAAGTCTATATTTATCAACTAAAAGACGAGCAACTTGCTGACGAAGGTTAATGCCAATTTATATTTATCAACCAAAGAAGAAGAACGACTTGCCAGCGAAAGATAGGCCCAGCGTATATTTATCAACCAGAGAGGAAGAGTGACCTGCTGGCAAAGGGTAAGACAGGCTTATGGTTATGAAATGGAAAGAGAAGAGGGACCAGCTAGCAAATGGCAAGACCAGCTTATGTCTGTCAAATGAAAATGAAGAATTGCTCTGAAAGGGTAAGAAAATTATGGAAGAAGAAGAATGACCTGGACCAGCTTGAAGAATAAGACTGATCTGCTGCGAAAGGTAAGGGCAGCGTCTGTATTGAGGAGGAGAGTGACCTGCCGGTGAAGGGTAAGGCAGGCTTATGGTTATGAAATGGAAAGAGAAGAGGGACCAGCTAGCAAATGGCAAGACCAGCTTATGTCTGTCAAATAGAAAATGAAGAATGAACTGCTCTGAAAGGGTAAGACCACCGTATAATTATGAACTGGAAGAAGAAGAATGACCTGCTAGGGGGAGTCTAAGGCTAGCATATATTTAACAGCTTGAAGAATAAGACTGAAAGAATAAGACTGATCTGCTGGTTATGAAATGGAAAGAGAAGAGGGACCAGCTAGCAAATGGCAAGACCAGCGTCTGTCAAATAGAAAATGAAGAATGAACTGCTCTGAAAGGGTAAGACCACCGTATAATTATGAACTGGAAGAAGAAGAATGACCTGCCGGTGAATAAGGGTAAGGGCAACCTGTCTGTGAGGAGGATAGTGACCTGCCGTGAAGGGTAAGGCAGGCTTATGGTTATAACAAGACCAGCTGTCTGTCAAATAGAAAATGAAGAATGAACTGCTCTGAAAGGGTAAGACCACCGTATAATTATGAACTGGAAGAAGAAGAATGACCTGCTAGGGGGAGTCCAAGGCTAGCATTTTTAACAGCTTTAAGACTGATCTGCTGCGAAAGGTAAGGGCAGCGTCTGTATTGAATGACCTGCCTGAAGGGGTAAGGCTGGCATGGTTATGAAATGGAAAGAGAAGAGGGACCAGTTTATTGTAAACAAAAATGAAGAATGAACTGCTCTGGAGGGTAAGACCACCGAAATTATGAATGAATGACCTTATATTTAACAGCTTGAAGAATAAGACTGATCTGCTGCAAAGGCATAAGGAGAGTGACCTGCAAGGGTAAGGCTTAATGAAATGGAAAGAGAAGAGGGACCAGCTAAAATGGCAAGACCAGCTTATGAAATAGAAAATGAAGAATGAACTGCTCTGAAAGGGTAAGACCACCGTATAATTATGAACTGGAAGAAGAAGAATGACCTGCTAGGGGGAGTCTAAGGCTAGCATATATTTAACAGCTTGAAGAATAAGACTGATCTGCTGTGAAAGGTAAGGGCAGCGTCTGTATTGAGGAGGAGAGTGACCTGCCGGTGAAGGGTAAGGCCAGCATATATTTATCAACCTGACGAAGGATAACCTGCCATAAGGGTAATGCAGAATAATGACTTTCTGGCTAGGCATAACACAAGCTAATATCTAAAAACTCAGGAGAATAAGAATATTGCCATGCTGGAGAAGGTAGGGCTAGTTTATATTTCATAAGATAAAAGAGAATCCCTAGTCGGGAAAGGGTAATGCCAGATTATATTAAAAAACAGGAAAGAGAGTTATCATCTGGTAAACGGTAAGACCTGTATATATACGGCACAATGCAAGAGCAGAGTTCCATGCTGGTAAAGGGTAATGCCACCTTGAATTTTAACAAATGAAAGAAGAATGGTCTTCTGGGAAATAGTGAACACATTTTATATTTTCCAAGAAGGAAAATGCCATGCTGGTGGAGGGTAGAACTCACTAGTATTTGACTGTGAAGAATAAGAATACCCTTTTGGTGAAGGGTAAGGCCACCTAATATATAACATAAAGAAGAAGAAAAATGCAACAAGGCCAGATTATATTTCACCACATGAAGTGAACAATAACCTTTTTCAAAGGGTAAGACCAGCTTATCTTTCAACGAGAAGAAGAACAATGCCCTGAGAATAAGGAAGGATAATGGTATTTTCAATAATGATAAGGAGAATGCCTGCTGTAAAGGAAAGACTAGCTCATATTACATGACCAAAAGAAGTTTTGTTTGCTCTGAAAGGTAAGACCAGTTATTATTTTATCAAACAGAAGATTGATCTGCCATGAAGGGTAAGAGCAGCATAGTTTTATCAATTGGAAGAAGAGTAGTGACATGCTGGTAGATGGCATGGCCCATATTTACCAACCAGAATAAGAGTGATCTGCTGCGAAGGATAAGGGCAGCTTATAGTTATCAGCTGGAAGAAGAAGAGCTGACATGCAAGGGGATGATAAGGTCAGCTGACATTTAACAGCTTGAAAAAAAGTGAGTGACCCAGCTTATATGTAACAACAGAAAGAAGAATGACTTGCTGGTAAATCATAACGCAAGCTGACATATACAGCTGAAAGAATAAGAAGAATTCCCTGCTGGAGAAAGGTAAGGCTAGCTTATATTTCACCAGAAGGAGAATGCCCTCCTGGCAAAGGTTAAAGCTAAGCTAAAGCTAAAATAAACAGGGGAATTCCCTACTGGGTACATGCCAGCTGTCTCAAGAAGGGAGAGACTCATTCTGGAAAATGTTATGGACAGATTATATTTGTAAAAAATGAAGAATATCAGGAATAAGCTGAAGGAAAATAGTAAAGTCAGCCTATATTCAACACAGTTGACATAGAATGAGGAAAAGAGAACGCTTTGCTGGTGCAGCGTAAGACTAGCTTATATTTAACAATAAAAAAAGCAAGAGATTGCCCTGTTGGTGAAAAAAAAATGGGAATGCCTTGCTGCATAGGGTAAGAACAACTTTTAAGAGCACAGTATAGCAGGAATAAAATGCTGCTGATGGGTAGGCAAGCTTATATTTAACGACAGGAAGGAAAAGAATACCAGCTGATGACATCATAAGACAGTCCTGTATTTGTGAGAAGGAGAATACCCTTCTGGCAAAATGCAGGGCTATCTAATATTCAGCAATATGAAAAACAAGAAGAATGCCTTTCAAGTAAATAATAATGCCAGCACCAATAGGTAAGGCCAGGTTACATTTAATAAGAGTTATTATTAATGGTGAAATGTAAAGCCAGCTCATATTTAACAGCGTGAAGAAAAGAAACATACTGGTTGATGGTAAGTTCAGCTTAATGTTTAGCAACATTAAGCTGAACTAGTGGCAAAATATAAGACACAGAAAATAGTGCCATCTTAATTTTAATCATGAGACTGACTGGTGGGAAAGGGAAAGTTTATATTTAGCAGGGAGCAGGAGAATGCCTTGCTGACAAGGAGTAATGTGACGTGAAGCACCAGAATGCCCTGTTGGTGAAAGGTAGGTGTGTTTTTTAGTTAACAAGTGTAATCTTTTAGTTAAGAAGTGTTGTAATGCCTTTGGTGGCATATATTTGTTAAGTTGATGATGATATGCTTGCAAGAGCCACGGTAGGGTCCTTGGTACTTGTGATGCACGCTTATCAGTATTTACTGTCGTACAGAGTGCTCCTCATGAGAGTGTAGAAGCATGCATGCGTGTGTGAATCATGAAGTTCTTATCTACAAGCTAAGATTATTGGGAATTAGTGGATCTTTTATGAAGATTTCAAAGGGTCCGTGTTGATGGTGTTCCTCAAGGTAGTGTTGTTGAACCTTTGCGATTTATAATCAATACTAGTGACATGTGTTAGGGTCTGAAGAACAAACTGATTGGCTATACCGATGATGATACTATTCTAGCTGTTGTTCCTTCTCCATGCCGTAGGTCTGTGGTTGCAGAATCCTAGAATAGAAGTCTGGTACGTATTCATGAGTGGAGTAGGCTTTGGGGCATGAAGCTTAACCCTTCTCAACTCAAAGTTTGATGGTTAGTTGATCCAGAATACTTTTGCCTATGCATCCTGATTTACATTTAAATGGTACGGTTTTAAATGTCGACTTTCTTAAGATTTTAGGTGTAACTTTTGATAAGAAACTGACTTTCGAGAAGTTTATACATAACATTGTCCTCTGTTTCTCAAAAAGCTTCTAAAATATTTCTTGCAGAAATATTTCAGAATGTTTTGAGATGAAGCTTTTTATCTAAGTGTTTTAACTCAAAATGTTTGTTCTTCCATGTTTGTAGTACTTTCTAGTATTTTATAATACCCTCCTATTTATTATTTATCACCTTTTCCTATAACTTGTCTCTCTCTGCAGGCTGTTTTCCATTTGGATCCCTTTTGGGTTTATAGTCAGTTGCTGTCCATTGGTTTTTCAGCTAATAATTTTAAGAAAGAAAGAAAAGGCATAGTGAAGAAGGGTAAAGCTTTTGTTAAAAAGAATATGAAATTTCCTTTAACGAATAGGCAATACCAGGTTTAATTCCAGTGTCTGCAAATACGGTAAAGTTAAAAAGCTATTCACTCGCCTTTGCGGGCCATACTAATCAAAATTTTAATTTCTAAAGGCTCTCCAAGCCTTTCAGTGTTAGGATGTCTGAATGAACAACATTTTATAATGTGTATTGAAATGTAAATATTCTTTTTGCTCTATTATTCTGTAAGTAGGTGGAAATTGATAAATTGTTGGCAGTAACCTTGAAAGAAACAGTATTTTCAGGTTCCTCTGGTCATGAGTATTCCACGATTCACCAGTGGAAATGTTAATGTCAGAGAATATTGAAATGCAAATGTGTCCGAGAATACTGAAATGTGAATGTGTCAGAGAATATTGAAAAGCAAATGAGTTGGGGAATATTGAAATGTGAATGTTTCAGTGGATATTGAAATGTGAATATGTCAGAAAATATTGAAATGCGAATGTTTCAGAGAATATTGAAATGTGAATATGTCAGAGAATATTGAAATGCGAATGTTTCAGAGGATATTGAAATGTGAATGTTTCAGAGGATATTGAAACGTGAATATGTCAGAGAATATTGAAATGCTAATGCGTTGGAGAATATTGAAAAGCAATTTTGTTGGAGAATATTGAAATGCAAATGTTTCAGAGGATATTGAAATGTGAATGTGTCAGAGAATATTGAAAAGCGAATGTGTCAGTGTATATTGAAATGTGAATGTGTCTGAGAATATTGAAATGTGAATGTGTCGGAGAATATTGAAATGTGAATGTGTCAGAGAATATTGAAATGTGAATGTGTCGGAGAATATTGAAATCTGAATGTTTTCAGAGGATGTTGAAATGTGAATGTGTTAGAGAATATTGAAATCTGAATGTGTCAGAGAATATTGAAAGGTGATTGTGTCGGAGAATATTGAAATCTGAATGTTTTCAGAGGATGTTGAAATGTGAATGTGTCAGAGAATATTGAAATCTGAATGTGTCAAAGGATATTGAAATATGAGTGTCACAGAATTTTGAAATGTGAATGTGGCAGAGAATATTAAAATGTGAATGTGTCTGAGAATATTGAAATCTGAATGTGTCATAGAATATTGAAATATGAATGTGATGGAGAATGGTGGAATGTGAATGTGTCAGAGAATCATATTGAAATGCAAAATGTGTCAGGGAATATTGAAGTGCGAATGTGTCAGAGAATATTGAAATGCGAATGTGTCAGAGGATATTGAAATGTGAATGTGTCAGAGATTATTGAAATGCAAATGTTTCAGAGAATATTGACATGTGAATGTGTCAGAGGATGTTGAAATGTGAATGTGTCAGAGAATATTGAAATATGAATATGTCAGAGAATATTGAAATGTGACTGAGTCAGAGAATATTGAAATGTGAATGTGTCGGAGAATATTGAAATCTGAATGTTTTCAGAGGATGTTGAAATATGAATGTGTCAGAGAATATTGAAATGTGAATGTGTCAGAGAATATTGAAATCGGAATGTGTCAGAGAATATTAAAATTGAATGTGTCAGAGGATATTGAAATCTGAATGTGTCAGAGAATATTGAAATATGACTGTGTTGGAGAATGTTGAAATGTGAATGTGTCAGAGAATATTGAATTATGAATGTGTTGGAGAATTTTGAAATGCGAATGTGTCAGAGAATATTGAAATGCAAATGTTTCAGGGAATATTCAAATGCAAATGTGTCAGGAATATTGAAATGCGAATGTCAGTGGATATTGAAATGTGATTGTGTCGGAGAATACTGAAATGTGAATGTGTCAGAGAATGTTGAAATCTGAATGTGTTGGAGAATATGAAATGTGAATGTGTCAGAGAATATTGAAATACAAATGTGTCAGTGAATATTGAAATGTAAATGGCAGAGGATATTGAAATATGAATGTATTAGAGAATACTGAAAGCTGAAAGTGTCAGGGAATATGAAAATGTGAATGTGTCAGAGAATATTGAAATGTGATGTGTTAGGGAATATTGAAATCTGAATGTGTCAGAGATTATTGAATCTGAATGTGTCAGAGAATATTGAAGTGTGATTGTGTCAAAGGATATTGAAATGTGAATGTGTCAAAGAATATTGAAATCTGAATTTGTTAGAGATTATTCAAATCTGAATGTGTCAGAGCATATTGAAATGCGAATGTTTCAGGTAATATTGAATTGTGAAAATGTCAGAGATACTGAAATGTGAATATGTCAGGGAATATTGAAATGTGACTATGTCAGAGAATATTGAAATGTGAATGTGTCAGAGAATATTAAAATCTGAATGTTTTAGAGAATATTGAAATCTGAATGTTTCAGCGAATATTGAAATGCGAATGTGTCAGCGAATATTGTGATGTGAATGTGCCAGATAATATTGAAATCTGAATGTGGTTGAGTATATTGAAATGTGAATGTCTCAGAGAATATTGAAATCTGAATGTGCTACAGGATTTTGAAATGTGAATATGTGTTAGAGAATATTGAAAAATGTGTGCGTCAGAGAATATTCAAATACGAATGTGTTGGAGAATATTGAAATATGAATGTGTTGGAGAATATTGAAATCTGAATATGTCAGAGGATATTGAAATGTGAATGTGTCAGAGAATATTGAAATCTGAATGTGTTAGAGGATATTGAAATGTGAATGTGTCAGAGAATATTGAAATATGAATGAATATATTGAAATGTGAATGTGTCAGAGAACATTAAAATGCGAATGTGTCAGAGAATATTGAAATGTGAATGTTTCAGTGGATACTGAAATGTGAATGTTTCAGAGAATATTGAAATGCGAATGTGTCAGAGGATATTGAAATATGAATGTGTCAGTGGATATTGAAATATGATTGTGTCGGAGAATATTAAAATGTGAATGTGTCAGAGAATATGGAAGTGTGAATGTGTCAGAGAATTTTGAAATATGAATGTGGCAGAGAATATTGAAATGTGAATGTCAGAGAATATTGAAATGTGAATGTGTCAGAGAACATTGAAATGTGAATGTGTCAGAGAATATTGAAATCTGAATGTGTCAGTGGATATTGGCATGTGAATGTGTCAGAAACTATTGAAATGTGAACGTGTCAGAGAGTATTGAAATGTGAAAGTGCCAGAGAATATTGAAATGTGAACATGTCAGATGATATTGAAACATGAATGTGTTAGTGAATATTGAAATGCAAATGTGGCAGAGAATATTGAAATGTGAATGTGTTAGTGAATATTGAAATGCAAATGTGGCAGAGAATATTGAAATGTGAATGTGTCAGAGAATATTGAAATGTGAATGTGTCAGAGGAAATTAAAATCTCAGTATGTCGTAGGATATCGAAATCTGAATGTGTCAAGAATATTGAAATATGAATATGTCAGAGAATATTGAAATGCAAATGTGTTGCAGAATATTGAAATGTGAATGTGTCAGAGAATATTGAAATGTGAATGTGTCAGAGAATATTGAAATGTGAATTTGGCAGAGAATATTGAAATGTGGATGAGTCAGAGAATGTTGAAATGCAGATGTGTCGGAGGATATTGAAATGTGAATGTTTCAGAGAATATTGAAATGTGAATGTGGCAGAGGCTATTGAAATGTGAATGGGTCAGAGAATATTAAAATCTGAATGTGCCAGTGGATATTGAAATGTGAATGTGCCAGTGGATATTGAAATGTGAATGTGCCAGAGAATATTGAAATGTGAATTTGTCAAATGGTTTCTATTCTTTCAAGGCGCTGCCACCTGTTAGGGGAAGGGCTTAATGGCACACACACACACACACACACACACACACACATACATACATACATACATACATACATACATACATACATACATACATATATATATATATATATATATATATATATATATATATATATATATATATATATATATATATATATATATATTAGAACACTGGGCATTCATCTATTCGCTATCGTGTAATAAAGCATGCAACTCGCAGTATACAGTATAGCGTGAAATAGCAAGAATATCGAGAGGAACGATCAAGAGTGGGAAGCAGGTGGGGTAATCTTGAAAGCAGCTAGACTAGACGCTTTACAAATTGAAGACCCGATCGCCATTACCGTTTTTTTTTTTTTTTTTTTTTTTTTTTGAAAGACATACAAAAAGTATAATTAGGTTATTTATTAACGAATATTGATAAGCAGATGCTTTTTTTTTTTTATTTCTTTTGTGTCTTCCTAAATAGACCAATCACAACGATAATATATTTCTTTAGGACCTACTTTTATAAGACAATAATCAATTTTATTTCTTTCCAGTATATTAAAATACACCAGTTTTCAGCTCCCGTTGAGTTGACTGGATGATTGTCGTATAATATGAACGAAAATAACACTGTTGTTCTGTGGATGGACTTTTTCTTCTTCTCATTTTCCGACAATTAAAATTTTTCAAATTACATACTCTGTAGTTTATTCAGAACTCTTCTCTGATATTGTTTAATGTATTGTTATCATTTTCAAATGTCACGATAACGTGAAAATTTTAAAGAAATGAGAAGTATTTTCTTAGTGCTATATGGCTCTGTTATTAAGTTTATTGTGTTATATCTTTCAAATGTTAACGTAAAAATGCATTTATGCCGTTTACAGTGCATCTTAAAATACCATCATGATGACATTTTTATTTATTGCCAGTGTTCTTAATTGCATCTATTTTACCACCTATGTATTTTGTTCTCCATACTCATAATGTATAACACATTAATTTGATCTCCTTCGTCAGGTATTGTTGAAGGTTTAATTATTTAAAAATTGTCCAAGATAAACAGGTCACTTGGTAACTAATAGGATTCATGGTTTAGTGGTTTTAACTCTTTTTCGCAAGAAGGGGCAAAGGGTCGAATCCAAAGTAAAGAATGAGTAATGAGAGCATTTTCTGTTTGAATCAACAGTACCTCTGTTGAACTAAATAGTGATTATGTACCTGGTAGTTTGCTGATTTAGTTGGTCACTGCCAACGTTGGAGAAGGGTAAGGAGTCGACAACCTAAAGAATACAGCTAATAATCGGTAGGGCTATGCCATATGGTGCTGCTTAATCTGTCTGTGTGTATGTATGTGTATGTGTATATATATATATATATATATATATATATATATATATATATATATATATATATATATATATATATATATATATATATATATATATATATATATATATATATATAATATATACAAATATATATATATATATATATATATATATATATATATATATATATATATATATATATATATATATATATATATATATATATATATATATATATATATATATATATATAATGTGCTGTTTTGCGGATGCAAATCCAATTCGTGTGTCATGGAGCTCTTTTTAGGCAATAGTAACTTGGTAGATATAAATTACGAATTAAACTTGTCTTATATTACTAGTGGTAATATTAATTGGATAAGAAGTGTAACCATTACATTCTGTTCTGTATTCCAAGAGTGGGGCTGGACTGTAAGTAACACCGATGTGATGCTAAATTCTTAGATTTGTCCAACATGCTGCACTGCAGGCTTTTTGCATTAACAGCAATATTTTCAGGTGATTAGCTCGAAATACAAGCCATCTTTTGATGCGCAAGGAAGTGGGAAGCTGTCATTTATATTGCTCTGGGTTGTGTCTATTTGTTATTGATGCTTTTACCCTTTCTCGGTATAATGTGGTTCCGATTCCACAATAAGCTGTAGGTCCCGTTGCTAGGTAACCAATTGGTTCTTAGCCGCGTAGTATAAGTCTAATCCTTCGGGCCAGCCCTAGGGAGAGCTGTTAATCAGCTCAATGGTCTAGTTAAACTAAGGTATACTTAACTTTTTTTTACCGGTATTATTATTAGTAAAAGCAGTATTGTGAGGTAAACTAGTTTAATAATAGGCCTATACTTTAAATGCGTAATTTATGAATGCATAAGAACATATGTAACGTGTATTTCATTGAGTTTGAAAGAATTCTCCCTTCTGCCTTGTGAACTTAGGGATCCTCTGCCGTGGACGTCACCTCTTCCACGTTCATCTGCGGAGATCATCTAGGCATGAAGCGCTCGCTTTTCATTTCCCCTACCGCCGAGCCTTGGAATTTTCTTTCTGCTTCCTCGGCCAAATATATCACCAGCTTACGTAAACAATATTACATTACGATGAATGATTTTGCTTAATATTCTGCTTGATAACAATCCGACGTGAAAATTGTTTAAAATGAAGCAGGAATATTTCCCATAGCCATACTAAAATTTTGTGAGTAATACGTCTGTTGAAATGAAATTTTCAGTTTTTTATACGAATTTAAATAATTTCTGTTAAGGTACTCTTTGATTATGATTATCCATCTGTCTACTCTTGAAGAAGTATCAGGTGAAAATTTCTACAAATCATAAGCAGGTAATTTGATGAATATGAAACCTGCTTAAACACTCAAAAAACCCGAGGTCACAATTATCCAGTGCATTGATGAATATTTATTGCTGTGCATTTCGTTTGTTAAGAGTTCATGATAGTTAAACCTGGAGTTCACTATTCGTAGAGTGTCTGCGCTGCACACAGAAAAAAATAAATAGAAATACAGTTTCTCATTATATATATATATATATTATATATATATATATATATATATATATATATATATATATATATATATATATATATATATATTATATTCTTCTTCGTTTTAACGTGCTTTTTCCCATTATCTATATGGGGAAAGCACGATGCCTTCTTTACGAAGGACTTTGATTTGGCGTTGGGGTAGGCCGTAGCCTCGATCGGCTGCCCTGCCTGACATCGCTTAGACCCCGGTAACGATGTGTACGTGTATCGTGCCAATCCCAGCTCCCTTTCTCCCAAGCAGCGAGGAGAACTGGGCGGGTAGGTCAACAGTTCGAGACGTGTGAGGTGTCTGTTATGTTTTTTAGAAGATGCATATATTATATATATATATATATATATATATATATATATATATATATATATATATATATATATATATATATATATATATATATATATACATTATATGTATATATACTGTAAAATTAGAAGTAGCAATAGAACGACTTTTCATAGTGCCAACTGTAAAAATCCCATAGAGAGATTTTTCGAGAAATTGTTCTCAGTCAAAGTTAGT
The DNA here is from genome assembly GCF_040412425.1 of Macrobrachium rosenbergii. NCBI lineage: Eukaryota > Metazoa > Arthropoda > Malacostraca > Decapoda > Palaemonidae > Macrobrachium > Macrobrachium rosenbergii. The sequence continues at coordinate 54,532,619 of NC_089761.1, read as the reverse complement.
CAGTCTTATGTTTTGACAATCTAAGGAATTGGGTTCCTTAGATTTTTCAGGCTCATTTTGAGCTGAATTTTGTAGATGGTTTTCTTGTTACTTTGAGGCTGCTGAGTGCTAACAAGAATTTTGTCCTCGATGGCTGATAGTCACATTAGAATCTTATGGCGCCTGACACAATAAGGAGCACATGGAGAGAAACACGGAATTTTAGGTCTACTTTAAAAGTGAATTGTATAGTGCCAGGACTCACTGAGAAAGAACCATAACATCTAATTCTTTTATAATGACTGCCAAGTGAGAAAGAATCATACTCTGCTAGTTACATAGGTCGTGCTTTTGAATTAAACGAACTCTGGTATGGTTTAATTCCCTTATAGTGTCGGTAACCAGTAATATGCTTGATATGCTGCATATTAATGGTTAACTTTTAGATAAGTTTTAGTCAAGTTACTACTCCATAACAGATGCTAATCGAGGTTGTTCGCCACGTAAGAGACATTTGTCGTTTATGTGAATTTTCTACCTGTCAGATAGCGTTTATGCCTTCTTGAAATGGATGATTTTCCTTTATATAACATGGTTCACATTTTTCAAAACCATGTTGTCATGGTAAATTAATAGATGACCTTGTAGAATTAGCGCTTATTGTTATTCCAAACTAAAATTCTTCAACAAATGTAAGTAAAGAATAAAGAAAAATTACCGATTTTGAGATGAAAAGATTTTATGACAAAAATGTGTCCGTGTGTACGTTCACAACTGGCCATTTCTTTTTCTTCAAAATGACAGTATCTTCCTTCAAGAATTTTCGTGTAATGGATGCTGGTAAATATCTGTGTTGAAAGCATCCGCCTCCTGTTACATCAGAAAGATATTCGAACATGAAACATTTTTGCCGCTTTCCAACTTTATATTACTCGATAAAAGTTTCCAAGGTTTTGCATCACTTTCAGCAAGCTTTAGATGTATCTTTAAATGAGGTTATGCTTTCAGAATGGGATTCAGTGTTGTCATAGTTTGTAATGTGTGTGTATGTTCTTGTGTATAAAAATGTATCTAAAAATATGTCGTTGATGTGTGCCTGCCCTCTTCTACCGTGTGTGAATAGGTACGCCATCGCTCAAGCAGCAGACCCAAGTAAGTATACAACTGATCCTTGGCTCGTAATGGGAGTACCCATCGTCTTCATACTGGGCCGGGTGTTAGTGGCACTGTTCCAACCAGTTCTCCCCCTCATATCTCTCTCTCTCTCTCTCTCTCTCTTCTCTCTCTCTCTCTCTCTCTCTCTCTCTCTCTCAGTTTTTCACTCTCACTTTTCCTCCACGTGCACATTCACTTATGTCACTGCATAGCTAGCTACATTCTTCGTACGAAATCCCCCATGCATAAAAGGCCGGGGATTATGCAGAAAATGGAATTAAAAGACTTCTGCTAAATATTTTTAACACCCAAGGACATACTGTTGTCATTATGGTATGATTTTATTCTCATATAGTTTTTAAGGATGCAGACTAGCATATGTATTGTTGGCGTAAGTTCTGGTATGTAAATTATTTAAGCATTCCAGTGTTAGTGCCTAGCCAGGTACTTAACCCAACACAAATAGCTCTGATTTAGCACAAATTGTACATATGGGGTGGCTTTCTTGTCTGAGAAATGAGTGAAACTTCTTTTGGTTATCGGCCTCAAAACTCCAACCTATTCGAGTCCCGCGTGTGCATAAGTCCTTTTCACTGAACTAGAGCTTTCTTGCATTTTTTTTTTGTGTGTGTACATCGAATCTAAACTTTTAATCTGTAATTTAAATTAACTAAAGGTGCGAGCCCAGCCTGTCACGTTTATACGAATTCGGAGGAGCTCACTAGCATAACTTGAACATTTACAGGGAATCTTCGCTCACTTGTATTGAATTGGCATGCAAGTCAGAGCCCACTTGCGCTGTTTAGATCTTAACTTAGAGTCTATTTTTTTACCAGCCGCTCTTTGCTTGTAACCATTACTAAAAGCATTACTTAAACCGTTACATTGAATCGGAGTCCACTTGGTTTGTTTCAAAGCATTTTCCTCTTGATGTGAGCTCACTTGCATCATTGCGACCTTGACATTAAATCTAAGATGACTTCGTTGCTTCGACATTTATATCTGGAACTTTTAAGTGGGTTGCTCCGACCTTGAGATTCATTCTGAGCTGGCCACCATTGCTCTGTGATATTTATTTTGAAGCTACGCTCATTAGTGAGTTCTCGTGCATTTCTTCAGACCTTGCAAAGTATCTAAACTCATTTGCATTCACTGGGTCTTTGAATTCGTACTTGTATGCATTTATTTTTCTTACTTATCCGCCTTAACCTCTTGATGAAATCTGGTTTCACTTGCACTACCTATATGCTGCACGCTTAAAATAAATCGGAGAGCACTTCAGCTGTTTCAACTTTAACAGGGAATTGGAGGTCAGTTGCCTCGTTACCTCCTTTCCCTGAAATCCAAACATAGCGATCATTTAATAAATAAAAAAATACGAATTTTAAAAAACTTAACTTATTCTGAATTTTATCATTAGTTTTATTTTTCATTTATTTATATGTATGTGAGTATGGTTATTTATAAAATGTATATGAGTATATGTATGAGTATATGTATTTATTTATATGTATATGAGTATATGTATTTAATGTGTGCGTGTGTTGTGTGGAAGCGTATGCTTTTTTGCATATTTAATTTTAACAATTCATTGTCATTATTCGTTTAGTCTCAGTGCTTGGCCAATGGCCTAGACCTGGTACACCATTTCATTTTAATCTTTCGGGTCAGCCTTATGAGAACCGTTAATCAGCTAGTTAAACTATTTTAATATAACAATAATAATTAAGATGAACCATAACTCATTTGCGTAAACTTCAGTCATCAGTGTGAATGTAATACCTTTAGTAACTGGGATATGGTTTTCACATTTCCTACGCATTCCACGTTGACGTTCTTGGGTGGCTGGCTGCGTTTGCTTCGGATTTCAGCTGAGAGAGCCCTGTTTCACCTCATGATTCCGATCTCACATTATCTTTTAGTTTGCGCAGATTTTTTTTTTTTTTTTTTTATTAAACACGGAAGTTATAATTTTATTGCCATTTGAAGTCTCTCTCTCTCTCTCTCTCTCTCTCTCTCTCTCTCTCTCTCTCTCTCTCTCTCTCTCTCTCTCTCTATATATATATATATATATATATATATATATATATATATATATATATATATATATATATATATATATATATATATATATATATATATATATATATATATATATATATATATATATACAGTACTAACAGGACCTCATTAAAACTGGATGGTACCTAGCGGAGATATTTATTCAAGAAAAGTTACAAGCTTTCTAGGATACTTGGACAATGAAGACTATTAGTCCAAGTAGAAAGATTATAACTTTTCTTGAATGAATATCGCGGCTAGGTACCATCCAGTTTTAATGAGGTCCTGTTAGTAATTGTATTAATGGACAGAACAATTGTGTAGGTGATAAAAGTTAATATATATATATATATATACCCTATATATATATATATATATATATATATATATATATATATATATATATATAACTCATAAATCTTTTATACCATTTATATATATTATATATATAACTCAAAATCTTTTTGGGACCATTTCACCTGTTATGTCGTAATGCATATATATATAAACCTATATATATATATATATATATATATATATATATATATATATATATATATATATATATATATATATATATATATATATATATACATATATATATAATGTCTTTATTTATAGATATACATACACATATATGTGTTTGTGTGTGTATTTTATATATTTACAATGACTTATTCTTATTGTACAAGCATGTGCCTGGCATGCAGCCGTATTTTGTTTACATATGTAAGTAGTGCATTCATAATATACATACACGAATAGTGCATATAAGACACTGAGTGAGAGAATACGTAGATGTGCTTTCACTTCTTCAATATTTTGGCTGGTTAAGTGGCAGGTCGATATTATTGAATAACAGCAGTATGTTATAAAAGTATTGGCTTAACCTGTAATTTGCGAGAGGTATGCCAAGTATCTAATGTGAAGCTCAGACCTGTGACGCTGGCTCAGAGAGAGAAAGAGAGACCCTCTGCTTTATTTTAAGGTATTGAGCTCACAGCTTATTTTATTTCTCTCTCTCTCTCTCTCTCTCTCTCTCTCTCTCTCTCTCTCTCTCTCTCTTAGCCCCACCAACGCGTGTGTATATTAGGGTTCACGCAATACTTATTGATTATTTGCGTGATTTTGCATCGTTGAAGATCAAAAAACAATTCAGTTTTTGTCTGCGATTATCGGAGGAAGCATAGCAGTGAAGAAGGTGAAGATGAGCAACGTTACTTCATTTTTGTTTATGACTATTTTACGAATACAAGTTCTATAAAAACGCTTAAAGAAAAAGTTAACCCTCGGAGAGAGTCCGCGAGAAATTATCGTGCACCGGCATCTCGGCAGCGTCGTCCTTTTCATTGTCAAGGTCAGCAGTAAAAACAGTGCCACGCTGCCAGACGCGGCCGGGGGGGTTCGATCTGTAGTTGCCAAGTTCACGGTGAATTTCGCTTCCCAACTTTATTTTTCCTTTTTCTTTCTCTCTTCGTTTCCTAGCGGACACACTAAGAATTAGTCAAGCGGTGACTTGTTCGTCGATTAACTGTTGTTGTTGTGATCAGTTTTCTTCCTTACACGGTCTCTCCGGATTGGAATCGAGGGAAGTTGAGTAAGGAAGGGAGAGGGGGAGGGAGAGGAGGGAACCGAAGATGGAGTTGGCATGTGTAGCAGGAGAAAGTGTATAGAATGCTGGGAAGGCGTGACATTGTGGTGCTGGGGGGGCGTGGCAGTTCTGAGGACTCACTGTAACGCAGGTTTTGTGTGATTGTGAGTAAGAGTACTTTTAGTGGCTTGTGGACACTCGCCGCTGAATCATTCCACCTCATTTCTTCATGAAAGTTTGATCTGACAATAAAATGAATGATGAAGAAAGACCCGATGTCTCTTTGAGAGAAGGGACAAACTTGGTCCAAGAACTGACATTCCCAAATGGAAGTAGATCAGTTTGTTATATTATCGTATTCCACCCCCGTACATCCTCTCCTCTCCCACGGGGTTCGTCCCCACTCCGTCCATACGCTCCCCTCCCCCCTTCTCGCTAGCAGCGTGTGCAGCCGTAGTCACTCGTGCTGTGTTAAGAGAGATGGACGTCTGTACGTATGTACTACTGTTGAAACTCTTCGTGTAACTGCTCGGTCAGTCCGGCAGGCAGGCGTGGCTGTTGTTTCTTTCTGACTGTTGTCAAGAACTAACTGGAAAACAGATGTCGCATGAACTGGAAAATGCCGTTTGGATAATGTCACTCGAAGAAAAATGGCATTCGTTTACGAAACACGCTCTGTCTCTCTTGTTATATTAATATAACTTAAGAGGAGGGTCTTGAACTAGTGATTATGTGAAATAATTCAAATTTTAGAACAGCTTATCTGAGTGGACTGCAAACACTTGCCTTTTTTATCTTTTATTTTCTGGTCTGGGAGGAAAACCGTGACTTTTTCGGTGCGCATTTGGTTTATTCTTGTACAGAGTTGAAACTGAAACCAAAAAATTAAAAACCGGGATACACAAGATAGCGGAGAGATAGAGAAAGAACCCAGATAGATAAAGATGCAATCATCTTGCTTATCATCAAGTCATATGCATGACTCATCCGACGGCTCAAGGTGAGAAAGGGGGAAGGGAGGAGACTGATTTAAGGTGTTATAGGTCATAGAGTGTGTTTGTTCGGTTCGGTATTTCTGTGATGAAACTGTTGAATAGGGCCCGAGAATTATACGCTGGATTGCCTTGCATAATTAGGTTGTGAATTATGTCTACTTATGGGATATAAGAGCATATCACGGAGACCCTTTAATTTCTCTCTCATTCCATGTTTTATATATAGGCTATACTATAAATATATGTATGTATATGTAATGTGTGGGGGCGTTATTTGTATAAATGCTTCTTAATTTTGTAATCTGTTAACCATAACCACTGTTCCTTGATATCACTAGCTAGGCCTTTTTACGTAACCGACGATTCTCGTTTTATTGCAAGCTGTTTAACGTTCACAGAAGACCTTTAGTAAGATGTAATGCAGTGCATTTGTGTTTCTTTACTATATTGTGATTGACTTCCAAATTTTGCACAGGAATAGTTTGCCGGGAGATGCTGACTGGTCACTCGATGCTAGTCTGTTCGACAGGGTCAGTATATTATAAGAATTAGAATATATGTGCTACACACATATATAAATATTTATATTTATAAATATATATATACACACATATGTGTGTATATATGTGTGTATACATATACATACTCGTGTTGGGCTTCAGTAAGACGGGATGGTATCGATTCCATATTCTTTAATTTACAAAATACAATTTACCAAGTACTGGCTTTCGAAGATCTTCGATCTTCTTCATCGGGTACCGGTGCACTGAGTTGTGCACCGGTAGCTGATGAAAAAGTCTTTGTCTTCCAAAGTTAGTAATTGGTAAGTTGTATTTTGCAAATTAAAGAATATGGAGTCGATACCATCCCGTCTTATTGGAGTCTAACACGAGTAGTATGAATATATATACAGGATATAGTTGTGTGGCTTTTTGGTTATATATATATATATATATATATATATATATATATATATATATATATATATATATATATATATATATATATATATATATACATACACATAGTTAGATAGAACTGCAAAAATTGTTAAATGATAACTTTGAGAGCACATGCCCCGGAGTCCGATGTACGTGGGAACGGAAAAAGTACATTTTATTAAGTGGAAAACGGGCTCAAAGGTAGTGTGTAATATTAAAATTTACCATATGTTGCTTTGTGCTAAAAACAATTTTTGCCTTTTATATTACTATTAGTAAAATTTGCCCCCGAAAATTACCGAGGAATAAAATAAAAATCCAGAGAATGGAATGTCATATGTGGATAACAGATGAGAAAATAGCAAATAGATAAAGGTAAATAAATAAGCTTACAAATAATGACATACATAAAGAGCAGTATTTACGTGGGACGCCAGGTCATTTTTTCATAGAGGTCTGATTATTACAGCAGCTTTATTCTTCAAAGCTGCACTGTTAAGAGGTCTGCTTCAGAAATGTACTTTGAACGAAAACCTTTGGCACTGTACAGTGGACATCTTGGCACCTCAACATTTTGGGGCTGTTGACTCTGAGAAGCGAGTAGCACGAATAAACCCTGAAGATGACCAAGCATGACATGCTCTAAAGAAGGCCTGAAGAGTTGCTACAGTTCTTGGCGAAAAGGGGAGTAAGCAAGCAATTTTGTCTGCAGATTAATGATCCCGGGAGGAGTCCTTAGACCATCTGCACAGGTCAATAGTATTTCAGCGCAGTCGGAACAAGCTATGAACCATGTGATGTTGATAGCGTCATATTTGCAGATGTAGAAACTGCCCTCACGACATTGAGAGCTTTTTTTTAGGTTTGTTGGAGCTGAGTTTCATGTCTTACCGATGACACACTGTCCTGTACCGGAAGTGAGATGTTAGAAATAGTGTATAATTGCTGTAATTGAATAAATACACGTTGGCGCACTTACGAAACAGTTTTCTCATTAGTTTTTATTCTACTGTTTTTATAGTTTTGGTTTTATGAGGTGGTAAGTGGTTATATAAGTTTATATGATTAATGAATAAGTTTAGTATGAACAGTTATATTTGCATTTATGTTAATGTTTATTTCACTGAACAATTTATTGGTTGACGAGAAAACGTGGAACTTTTCTCGTTCATCTGCATCATCGATAAACACTATTTATCGAGAGTTGTTTGTGATAACTAAAGAGGAAAAGAAATCGAAGGAAATTGCTGGTTAGTTAAATCTAATGCAGATTTTTACAAACAAATACAATATTTATCAAGGAAATTTCGAACAAGACTTCATAGCTTATTGTTTGGCTTACCTCTTACATTTGTTGGTCTAGAGCATTACGTGACTGTTTTTATCAGTGTTCTTGTGATCACTTTCTCCATTCAGCATCTCTTATCAAGGCCAGCATCTCATATCGCTCCTACTTGATCTTATCGACCGTAACCTTCGCATTCCCTTGATGGTTGTCCCCTCAGACGCTTGTAAAGCTGTCAGCCTTTTAAGAATGATGTTTACCTTTTTGTCATTTTCTACGTGGCTCGGTAGCTCATGACTTTTTTCGTTTCTTGTTTCAGTCATGATTCATTTTTCTATATTTCTTCTAAGCACCTCCATGTTGATCGATTCCACCTGTAATGAACAGAGGGGCAACGTATTTTATTAACGGTTACGTTAACACTGATATTCGGTTAATGATAATTTCTACGTTTATCCATTGGTCGCTTTGCATAATAAAGTTTTGGAGATCATTTTTGTTCCGTAATTACGGTGTGAATCACACAGGGAACACCTTTTACATTTGCCTTCATAATTTCCCATGTTCATACTTTTACAGTAATATTACATATTACGATATAGTGAACCATGAGAGTTGATAATCTAGGGTGTATATTTTAAACTTTATATGATTGAACACCTTCATTCATGTTGATCATTCGAAATTATGTTTTATTTGTAATTATAAACAAACCATAGGAAATAATCTGTGGCACGACTGCTTGTAATACGAACATATAGATATTTATGTGTGTATGTAGATAGTGCATATCGTTTGCTCCCACTTTGTATTCAGTGAGGGTATTTTTTCTTCAATTTCTTGAATATATGTTCAGATTTTGTTCATATACAAGGTAGGAGAGCTTCATCAGAACACGGGGGACACCATTTGCTAACTCTGAGATCTTCAGTAATTATGAATGCGATTGCATTGCGTCTTGAAGATTGAATTTAACTGAAACAGAACACGTTCATCCACTCAGCTGAGTGAGAAGGGAAACGCAGCCTTGGTTATGGTAAAATAAAATGAACGGAGAAAGCGAAGGACACGAAAAGAGTCAGTTATGGGGTACGTAAGTATGGGACGTCAGCGAATACCGCATAACATTTAAATTTTTTAAGTAATTATAGAATCTTGTTGGAACGATGAATTCGCGTCAGGTGGGTAGTAGGTCCCCCTTGTATTTAGAAGATCAGGGTTGATGTTCGGAGCATCCCGATAATATACAAGTTTTTTTTTTTGTCCTTGGTAATCCCTAGTGGCCTCTTTAGTTATTAGATTGATTAAATTCCTTCCTCAACTTTAAAGAACCAAAGAGGGTTTCCAAATGAATCAGCTATATTGATGTGTAGGAAAAGATTCTGGCCGTGGCTTCCATGAAGTTTTAGCCTTTACTTTTTAATTATGTGTTATCGAAGTTTTCATATCCGTTATCTATTTCTATTCTTATCAGTGTTGTTTTATTCTTGGCTTGTGCAACGGGTTCTGCCCATTGATAATGGTAATGGAGATCTCTCTTGGTTATTGCTTAATGGGCCATTTATATATATTTGTTTGGTGGATATTTTTTCTCATCTGCCTTTCAGAAAATTTTCATTATGATTATGGGCATCTTTTCAACTTTATACTTAGAAATGATTCTTTCCGTTCCTCTTCCTTTTTAACTGGTTAATTCTTATCGTTATTACGGATATTATATTTGCATTGCTTCAGGTATGTTCATTAATGGGGATTGTTTTCTAATGGACAGGGCTTGTTATTATTAATATAAAATTTTATCGTAAAACTCTTGCTTCATAACGTTTCAACCTTTCATTAAACGATTTAAAAAAAATATGTCCCCATTCATGATATACTGGTGGTTTTTTCATCTCGGGGCTCGTGGTTTACCTGAACTTTTCGATGGTCATCATCATTTGTATCCTATTTAATCTTTTTTTTTAATGCTAGCAACAGGTTCAGTCAGCAAGGCTCGGTTTGTTTTACGATATTATTTCTGCTAAATGTTTCTATGGCAGTGGTATGATCTATGGTTATTTGTTATGCTCCACAGTCCATAGTATTTATAGGGGGTTTATAATATCTTTTACATTTCGGATTCATTGTGTCATTGGGCTACGTGGAATGTTTCTTTTGTAAACATTCACTATGGACAGCCCTAATGCTATTATACAAGGCAAGAAAATGGAAAAGAAAGACAGTAACTTTGGGTTATATAGAGCACAGAAAATTAAAACTTTTTTGGGGGGGTGGAGGTCGGGGGGACGGGGTTAGATAGCTCCAAATCTGTAACGGTAAAGGAAAATCTACTGGCACTGCTGATCTCTTCAGATTAAATGAGTTGATGTATTTTTGTGGGTTTAGCGGACGTTTGGCGATGCCACAGATTTTCTTTTCCATTTGATTAAGGTATATTTTGTTTTTCTAGGTTCTCATTTTTTCCCTCAAGAACTAGTGATTTACGCTTTATATCAAATTTCACAATTGGTCTTGTTTACCAGGGATTACGGTATTGATTAATTATTGGAGTTTCTAGTCGTTATTTTCTGAATTTTGGAAGGATGTTCTTGTGTTGTAGAGTCTAAGGAAAAATCTTTCCGGAGTTGATCACTTGACTTTTACGAATTTTTGAAATTTACATACTGGTTATTACCGACGGCCTAAGAACGTCAACTTACGGCATTATGGCCTCATGAATTCATGTTAGATCTCTCTTTTTTTGTGTGTCACTTGTAACGATCGTTCGTGTATTCAGATAAAGTTTCTTGTTATCCTCACTAATGAGATAACTGTCGTGTTGAAATATTTACATCAGTTGCGTGGATCTCTTCTTGAGTAATCATCATATAAATCAGATGATGACGCCTGTTCATGAATTTGTTGTTAATCATTGCGTATCGTCCTCAGGAAGAGACGATCATACATAGATAGTCTTGGGATCCAATATGATTGTTGTCTGTTTGGGACGATCTCGGAGCCATATGTTGATTAACTGGTTCAAGCTGTCATCAGGATTCCAGGATCACTGGTAATTTTTGGTAGGTTTCCATCACTGCCAGAGAGTGAGGGATACCCGTGGGTGTCGTATTGCTACATTTCACTGTTGATTTAGTATAGCACCGGGGTTTGAATTCTTACTGTTATTAATTTATCAAGCATCAGTCGATAGAAATTCTTAAAATTCGGTTGAGATTACAGCTATTTATTATTCTTACCACTATAGTTCTTAAAGAATGTGATAAACTGGTTTGTTAATGTTACAGATCCATTTTTCCAATGATGATCTTACCACTGGTTTGAGTCCGGTTTTAGAAGGTTCCTGTCATTATCAGTTTGTACGAACTATTGATTATTTGTTGATAGACTCCAATCATTTTTTTCTTCCCTTGAGGTCTCAAGGTCATAGTTGGGTAATCAGTAATTAAATTTTTCCTTTTTTTGGGTGTTTTGTGGTACATGGACACCTTTTCAAGTCTTCTCAATTTTTTGTAAATTCTTTTCCTTTAAGGTTTCTTTTCTGTTGAATTTTTCAGCTCTTTCCATTTTTTTTATTGCGTAACTTCATTTTTGCCAGTCATTATCAAATGTTTTTTGCGAACGTCTATGCTTTGATAAACCCAAATCCCCTTCCTGATTTTGGCTAGCGCGATATCGAGTGTGGATGATGTTTTGTAGGTTTTTTTTTTTTTTTTAGTAGAGTTGGTTTTATTCACTTGCTATTTCCCTTGGTATTACTCCATTTCTGCTTTCTTCCTTAGGGTGACTCGACTCCCACATATCTTTCCTGCCCCATTTGGTATTACATGATAACTCGTGGCTAACTCGCGGCATCTTATTTCAGCAACGTTTACCGCCTCTGTCGTTGATGCTGGCATTAGTTGATCGATTAATTGATTTAATACTTTATTACACTGTCGTCACAACAGTGTTGCTACGATGTCATGGTTAAAACGAAGATACTGAAGTTTTCCGGTCCCTCGTCCAGTGGTTAACCAAAGGATCAGATTATTCATGCAACCTCAGCCATTAATGGAAGTATTTTTGCTTTATATTTCGTGATTATTTGTATAAGAAAGTATTTTTTTTTCGAGCAGGCAGTCTTAATTCTTTTTCTATTTTAATCTCTTGAAACATGGAAGATGGATATCTGAAAACGAGAGAGTTCTCTTGTGAATGAATGTCTTTTTTTTTTTTTTTTTTCGTTTTCAGAAGGAGGCTTCTTTTTCTTTACACCATGCATGAAATAGTTATATTTTTAACTGTATTTTTGAATCAACATTGTCCTCTTTATAAATACGTGTGATGTAATATGACTGTAACGTACATATGAATTTCTTTGCACATACAAACACAGATTACATACACACACTATATATATATATATATATATATATATATATATATATATATATATATATATATATATATATATATATACAGTATATATAGGTATATTTAGGTATGTATGTGTGTGTATTCACAAATATGGTTTAATATCCAATTCACCATAACCTGGAAATCACTTACACATAAGGGGAATCTTAATAAATAACTGCTTCGTCACCGGTAGGATTCAAACCGTTGCCGAGTTGAGAACAAAAGGTAGACTGATTTTGGGCATTCTTGGGTGTTACTCTTCCCGAAGTTTAGTAAATTGGACATTAATGCAATATTAGAGGCTTAACTTTTGTGAATATGAAAAAAAGTCGCGCGTGTACATGTGACGAAACAGTCATTAATACAATTTTACACATGACATTTGTAAGCTACAAGCAACTCATTAATATGTCGGATTCACTAAACTTTCGAATTTTTTTATAACCAAAGGGAATTATACGAGATAAGTTGGCCCCGACCATGTGGACTTAGGTATCTCTGTATTCAGAGAATGCACATGCATGATTACAATAACCTATAAGCCTGATATCACCATTGGAGATAGTGATTTTTGCGTTGTCATCATCACGTCGTGCTTGCTTTGATACTGGCTGCGTTCGAGGAATTTGCGCGGTCAGGCTTAGCCACAGGAATTTTCGACCTTAACTTTCTTTGGTGATTTCTCACCTTGGAGGGTACGGATTAAGTAAAAAAAAAAAAAACTCTCTTTGGAGAGGTCTGACTTGTGGATTCTCTAAATTTTGGCCTCGCTACCTTGAAGATTCTTCACCTACATAGCAGATCCCCTCTTAGGAGATGCTCTATATGGTAGATCCTTCAACACAAAAGATTCTCAAGCATGGATATTTCCCACACTGGTTGTCCACGTTTGAATTTTCCCTCCTTATATTAGGTTCCCCACCTTGAAGAATTCTCGCCTTGGAGATACCTTGCTTTGGAGGCAACTTGGGCCACCTCACCTACACCGATGTCGCGTGTAGCTAGTTTACTATTGCTCTAAATGAACTGATGGTATTCGTCAAAGCACGAATGACTTCTGCGTTGCGAGGAGGTTCTCGTGTATAGCTTAGCTTCGATCTGCTGTTTGCTTTCATGGTGTTTCCTTTGGTTGCTGCGTATGTGTTGTGTGGTTATTTCATTTACGCAGTGAATAGGGGGCTCCTTCGCATTGTATATGTGTTATAAACAAATGTGTGTGTACATATAATATATATATATATATATATATATATATATATATATATATATATATAGATAGATAGATAGATAGATAGATAGATAGATAGATATTTGGCAGGAGAGAGAGAGAGAGAGAGAGAGAGAGAGAGAGAGAGAGAGAGAGAGAGAGATCCTGTCGGCAGGGAGTCGGGCTTGGACCCATTTCCTGAGAAATCCGTTGTGCCTCTTTTGACCTAGCAGTGAATAATTATCTGGCAGGTAGTCTACTATGGTGGGTTGCAAAACAGAATGAGAAATACAAGGGTTAGCACCCCTCTTGTCAAAAGATGTGAACCATGGAATCACTCTCTGTATATATATATATGAAATATATATATATATATATATATATATATATATATATATATATATATATATATATATATATATATATATATATATATATATATATATATATATATATATATATACATACATACATATATACATACACACACACACACACACAAAAATTTCTTAAATGACACTCTCCTCTTAAACTAATTTTTTTAGTCAATTTTCTTACGGCGTCAGTAACCTAGATGTTGTGACGCCAGTTTTAGTGACCATAAGTCAATCGTGATACCGTGTTGTTCTCGGATGTCCATGTTAGTAGATGATGTCAGTTTCTAAGATTCATTTTCAACATAAATCTTTTCCTGAAGGAGCATATGAGAATGCGGATCACATTTTTGTGCAGTTGTGGTTATTTGAGCCTTGGGTACGTTTAATACGACGCTTGCATGCAAAAATGAGAGATTCAGGAAAAATTCGGAAGGAGTCTATCCGGGAATATGCTTTCATAGGGTACGATTTGCACAGAAGCGCTGCTTTTTTTTTTTTTTTTTTTTTGCACGGCAGCATACTTTGGGCAGCGATAATCTTTTCAAGTGAGCAATGCTTATTACATTGGTACATATGATTATTGGAATCTCTCTCTCTCTCTCTCTCTCTCTCCCTTCGGGCCAGCCCTAGGAGAGCTGTTAATCAGCTCAGTGGTCTGGTAAAACTAAGGTATGCTTAACTTTCTCTTTTAAGAGAGAGATATAGAGAGAGTGAGAGATAACACCAGTATTAATAATACAATTCCGTTTTAATTTCATATATACTTTTAAAATCCTTCGTTTTCTCTCATTGTATTTAGAATTATTGTGCATCAATGTTTTTATAACAATGAGCAATTGTCAATGAGTAATTGTCCTCGAACACTAGTTTGCATATCAAAAAATTTAAACTTTTCCAACCATCTTCTTAGTTTGTCGACATTTCTGTTCCTTTAAAAGAAAGTCATTGTATGCATAGTATTTTGACCATTTTCTATTGCTAAAGTGCCTTTGTAGATCAAGTAACACTCGCTAGGCCGCTTCATCTAACGTAGTTTACTCCTAGTACCGCGAGTCATCTGGCCTTACGTGTTACAGAAGTCGAGTCTGTTGTTATTTGTGGTGCTTTGTATTCCCCCCTCATTTACCCTCTCAACTTTAGTTACAATGGGTATTCCTCAGGCAGCAGCATAAAAAAATAAGAAATTTAAAACGGTTAGAATGTATGACCAATGTTAACATAAATACTGTTTTATTATTATTATTATTATTATTATTATTATTATTATTGTTATTATTATTATTATTATTATTATTGATGCTGTTGCTGCAGCATCAGGCAGACTGTTGCTAAATCTTCAAAGGTTTGTATTTTTCCTAATAACAGCTACAGTGCTTGTATGATTTTATTAAGAATTTGCTTGTATAAACATTGGTAGCAATATGTTTGTTTAGTATAAAGTTCATATAGAATCAGTCACTGATGGGACGGAAGTTTTGGTTTGTTTTCGGTTTATATATCACTCTATTTATTTAGTCACCTCTTCGAAACTTTTTAGGTAATTATAGTATACGTGAAAATCTGTTTTGAATAAGAACGAAGATGACATGATGGCACATGAAGGTCATGTTTGTGAGAGATGTTTGATTGTCGTGCATCCAAGTCGATGGATAATGCCATGGTAGCAGTTGCAACCGAGTCTTTTGTTAAAGTTACAGAAGATGAGATTCAAATGGTAATATCTTGAGAAAGTTCTTAGAATGGGAACATGCATATCGACCTTTTTTTTTTCTGTTAGTTAATTGTAATAAGATCCCTTGTCGTTCCGTAGTTAAGATACCGTACAACTTACGGGCATTAAGGTATGCGTACAATTTTTTTTTTACTTTGTGTTAATTCATGACATTCAGTTTTTACTGAATAAACTGTATTTTTGTAAGTGTTTGTATTTACATATATTCATACACACAAAAAAATACAATGCTTACTGCAGTTGAGAGAAAAGGAACTTGCCATGGTCAAATATAGGGAGAGATGAGATTACATTCTCTTGATTTCATTGTGTCACTATGACGATCAATAGGTTGCATGAAATTATTCAAGAGGACTTTCTCGATAGCATTGAAGCGTTCTTGAGGCAAGGTTCCCCTCCGCAATAGAAATCTTGCCTAAAATATCAGCATTGTTTAGATTTACAGTACTTTTGTTATTTCATCTGTATTAATAATCATAATAATCATAATATAATAATAATAATTAAGGATGCTTATTCAGGAAACAGTGGTTCAAGCTAGTAGTGATAAGTGTTGTACTGCGCTTCGAATGGGGCGCCAATATACTATTGGATAGCCCTTTGTCATTTTTCTGCGACCCGGTTAAGGAAAGCGACAAGAGAAAGTGATACAGTACTACCAGTAGCAACAGGAGCATGCATGATGTACCTTTTGTACTTCTGTCGCCCCCTCCCCCCCCATCCTGTTTCTGAGAATTGTGTTGAAAGGATAGCATATAGCTGAGTATTGATTACTGAAATTATAGTTAGTGTGACCAATGGCGTGCGTGTCCGTATGTGTCATTGTGTGCATGTGTGTGTGTGTTGTACACGAGTTGAATTACGAGAAGAGAGGCCACGCTGTGGGGGTGTTTGTAAGAGAGAATGCCAGCTCTTTTTTTTTTCGTTTCCTTTTTTCTTTCTTGGTTCTAATGTACCCACTAGTCGCCTCTGTTACTATTATTAGATATTTAGTGCGGGGGTATTATTATTAGCAGTTTTCAGGCGTTAGACACGTGATGGCAGGCGAATTTCTTGTTGTCGCTGCCTTGAACAGTGACTCGATCTTCATTTGCTTCGTTTGAGAGGGAAAGTACTCTTTATCAGCTTATGGCGGCCATCGTTATTGTTATGATACCTCATGCAAATAGAGCGTTGTTGTAACAATACTTCATGCGAACGGAGGTACAAATAAGCATGTTATATGTTCTTATGCATATGTATACACTATATATATATATATATATATATATATATATATATATATATAATATATATATATATATATATATATATATATATATATATATATTTATATATATATATATATATAATTATATATTTATATATATATATATATATATATATATATATATATATATATATATATATATATATATATCAAAGTCGAAGGCGGTTGCTTTAAACCTGATGAACAGCATCGAGTTAGGGAGAAGGAGAATTCCTTGTATTTCCTTTCAATGTACTTTATTATGCTGACGTTTCAGGACCATGTGTCCCATTTTCAAAGCTATAAATTAAAAAAGACAACAGAATTAAGTCAGTGTGTGTATATATATATATATATATATATATATATATATATATATACACACATATACATATACACATATATATATGTATACACACACACTGATTACAACCTAAATACAGTACAATGTTGTGAAATATGTCGTTGATTATTTCTTCAACGTCTCCTGTTTTTATGTCGTTTATTGCTATGAAGACCAGCGCATTTTCCAGCCACGTGTACTAGCCTCACCCTTTAAGTACTTGTTAATCGTTTAGAATATGAACTCGCAATTCAGTCGGTCTTTCGTTCATTTCTTCGTACCCTTTACCCTTAATCTTGTTAACTCTGTGTGTGTGTGTTGCATTAATCCTTAATCATTAGGTAGCTGGCAAGTGTGTTGTCACCTGTAAAGAAGTTCGTTAATGCTGTTAGATTTTTCAGTATCATCAGAGCCAGAATTTGTCATTGTGCCCTTCTCTTATCCATTGTAAAGTATATTATATCGGCAAACAGCTCTCTGTATTTAATCCGGTCTTAATTAGCCTCTCTCTCTCTCTCTCTCTCTCTCTCTCTCTCTCTCTCTCTCTCTCTCTCTCTCTCTCTCTCTCTCTCTCTCGTATAATCGTCCTTAATCTGCTGTCGTGAGTTCAACAAGTTAAGGTAATTAAGGCGTGACACTGCAAGGTGTAATCGTACACACAGATAGATCGCTGTCTCTGTTTGGAATCATTATGTAAGAGTATCGAGAGAGAGAGAGAGAGAGAGAGAGAGAGAGAGAGAGAGAGAGAGAGAGCTTTAAAGTTAAAAATTTAGGTACTTTAACTTCTGTAGGCAGTGAGTTGAGGATTTTTTTTATTTTATTTTATTGCAACAGGTATGCCTTGTGTTCCGTTAAGTACGTAAAGTATGATTAGGAAAATGGGCCGGGGTGGCATATACTTTGTAATTAGTAGGTCTTCGTGTTTCGGGTTACAACCATACAGTATTTCGATGTTATTCTTAATTCTATTCTTCATCTTTTTCCCCTTTCCCTGGATGTTAGTATGTCAACAATTTTAAGACAAACCATCGAAATTAAAAACACAGAAAAGAACTATGAGGGTGGATGAAAGTTCCAAAGAGCCCTTACATATGTCATCTTAACGTTTCAGACAGTAAAAGCCACGTAATGAGATTTACATTAGCCTAGTAGTTGATTAGAATTGTTAGTATACTTCATCTGCTACAAGTATATATAGTCTTCTGAATTTTCGTTGTTCGCTTAAGGTGATCCGGTGAATATTGGTAAATGTGGAGTAACCAGATTTGGTGAATAAATATGTTTATGAAGTTTTGAAGCTTCTAAGAACTGGATAAATTATTGACAATGGATGTTTTGTTGAGGCTGTTTTTTTTTTTTAGCATGGTATGGTAACGCCACCTTCATCCTCTTAAGTTCCTGAAAGGTTTAAGTCTGTCTTTTAAGGTTTTTAATTTGAGAAATAAGTATAAAAGCGACAATTCTTAAAGAGTAGGTGAGCATCTGTGAATCACGATGAGGTCGGAAGCCACCAGATTAAGTAAGGAAGATTTTTTTCTCCATTGTAATTTTGTGTGTATCTTGTAATTGAACATGTGATAGAAATTCTTATGACTGGGAGTTTGATGGAGAACGCCCAACTGCATTCAATTATCCTAATTAAGACACCTTGACAGAATTTCGAATTATGTGTAGGGGAGTTTCGTCAGTATGTCTCGTTCTTGAGTGTTTTATAAAGCGTAGGTTATGTTTTACGTAAATGTCAAATATTTACATGGTAATAACACTACCTCAGCTACACATTCTGCTGTATTTTCCTGCATTTTAATGAGCAGCTATATTTTGGTGGCCGTGATTTGAAAATGTTTATTATTATTATTATTATTATTATTATTATTATTATTATTATTATTATTATTATTATTATTAAGAACTGTTTGGTGCTGTTTACAGTACAAAATATACAATACTTGTAGGCTTACATAAGACACTGATTTATTCAGTAGTGGGACACGGAAACGTTTTTTCTGAGTCTTGGCGTTAGTAGCTGCCGAAATGAAGGATATTTCTGAGCTGTTATGTAATGATAGTTCCTAAGCATTTCGGCGAGGTCGCTGGTTTTTCCGCTTTTGTTTTTTGGCGTTTGTTCTTGTTTCAGTTATCAAAAAATTATTTCGGTTTCATTCACTTATGTTTGTCCAACTTGGAATATTTAGTATAAAGCGTGTATGTAAGTTTATGTCAGTGTGCAGTTTCTTAAATAAATTCAAAGTGAAAGGAGATGGCTTGATATTGCATAAGTAAAGATGATTTTGACATAATTGAAATCGGACAGTACTTCGTAGTAAAGACATCCTAATACCAGGTAAAGTGTCCAGTGATGAGTGTTGTTTTTGGAGGCCAGGTTATCGCTAATGCTGTCAATATGTAATGAGGGGGCGAGATCCTATTGTGGAGCCCAGCCTGGAGAAAAGTTGAAAGTTAAAATGTTGACGATGGTTATCATGCTATTAAATACAGGCGGTTTATTTAAGAAAAAATAAATGGAAAAGAAGCCTGACTGATTCATGCTACTTTACATGGCATATTAACCCTTCTGATACGGCAGTGGGCTAAGTTTGTTCAAGGAACGACAGTGTTATTCACTCTTGTATTTGTGTCCCTATCGCCATGTTGATCTGCTATCCAGTGGCTCTCAACCTTTTGGCCCATGCACCCCTTCACCATATGTCAGAATGTCACCCCCCCCTTTCCAGAATTGTCTGCCGCAAAAGGTGCATTCCAAATAATAAACAAAATACTATCACAAACACAAGCTAGCGGAGAGAAAGCCCATTGTGACCTCTCAGTAGTGCGGACCGATGGACACTGCGTTTTGTGTGGTCCTAGAGCTAGTTTAAGCCTGCCAATCTTTGGTTCCAAT
This sequence comes from Macrobrachium rosenbergii, assembly GCF_040412425.1. Classification (NCBI taxonomy): domain Eukaryota; kingdom Metazoa; phylum Arthropoda; class Malacostraca; order Decapoda; family Palaemonidae; genus Macrobrachium; species Macrobrachium rosenbergii. The sequence continues at coordinate 54,512,404 of NC_089761.1, read as the reverse complement.
TCCCCCCTTGAAACTATGAAACTCCCCCTGGTTGAGAACCACTGTGCTAACCCTTTGCGGTGCTGTTTATAAACGAGATGGGTTTGATTCAAAATCATAGCTCTGTATGGCAACGCATGTAACTCTTCCAACTGTTTTGTATATAAGCAGCAAATCTGTAAGTTTATCTCACTGTTCCTCATCACTTTGCACTGATGTTTTTGTTTATTTTTTGTTATGAAATATTGCGTTTTTATTTCATATTCTGTAAAAGCTTTATTTTACTCCCTATAGAGGTTAAAGCATTTATGCTACATATTGTTTGCTCTTCATTTGACATGTTGAAGCAGTGTAAAACATTTTTCACTTTATTTCAATGTCGCACCTAAGTGAGTTCCTTTCCTCAAAGATTTATGTAGTCGTTCCTAAGAAGCCCCTCTGTTAGTAGCTTGTATTAGAATGCTAGGAAAGTGAGGATCGGAAATATTGAAGTGAATACAATACTGTGTGAGACATTTTATCAAGATTTTGTTCAGTGCAAAAACAGATACGGTGTCTCGCTGAATAGTGACCTTTGTTTATGTGACTCCGTTTATGGAATTCTGTCACTCAGTAGATCGGTTCAGTCCGGTCCTCAGTGCTGTATTTAGTGTGGGAGCGTTTGAGAACAGGAGAAGTCAAGGTTTTCGTGCTAAATATTAATATATTGAAGTGTCGTGGTGGCCGAGCAATATGTTCGTATTTATAGAACTGCGTAGGATAATTCATTACCCAGTAATAGGTATCTGCAGATTTTAGCACAAAGATAGGTATACTTCGTCATGAACAATGCCCGTAATTATGCATTATATAGTGTTTCTGAACGTGTTATTAAAGCGAATTTTATTTAGTTTTATTGATTGTCCTTGGAGGACTCTCTCTCTCTCTCTCTCTCTCTCTCTCTCTCTCTCTCTCTCTCTCTCTCTCTCTCTCTCTCATTACCTTTCCTAGCTACATCCTCTCGGTCTCCTCCCTCTCTTCTTCACGCTTCTTGTTCTTTTCTGCATCCAGCATTACATTTTACCACATAACAGGCATTCCATTTGAAGCTCAGAATGAAATTGCTTTCGCGTAACGCAGGTTTGTTCGTCTGCTTTTCATTTCAACTTTTAGCTTCATGATATTGAACGATGGAAGTAAGATTACCGTAAGGAAATTGTTGGCTTATAATTTTTTGCTAGTGGTCTGATGGGAGCAAATGAATTGTCATGGCGCTTATGTAGAATCGAAAGACACAGAACAAAAAAACTTTCATTTGCCAACACGCTCAGACAATATAGGCTATATATATAGTATACACATATATATACATATTTATATGTTTGTATGTATATATATATATATACTGTATATATATATATATATATATATATATATATTATATATATATATATATATATATATATATATATATATATATATATATATATATATATATATATATATATATATATATTATATATGTACTGGTATTGTATTTGTGGTCACCTATGGTAATTTTTTAATCGTGTCCTGATTTTACTTAAATGATTATCGTACTTCTATTAGCAGTTATTAGCCGATGGATTTTTCGCTAAATTTAAAAGCCTCAGTCACAGATATTGCTCTGATTTGATTATTTATTGAAATATTAAGAGCAAATAAGCATTCATTAACTTATTCTATGTTCAGATCAAATACTGGGACTATAGTTTTTGGTCGTGTCCCTCATGTTTTGGGTGTATATGTAGTGCCTATTATCGATCTTGTACCCTCCAAGGTCGCACTGCGCACGCGCTGTCAGGGATTATTTGGATGCACCCCTGCGTCTTTTAGGCCTATTCACCCTCTTCCTTCGACGGGGCCTCCTTAGGCCCTTCTACACATCGTGTCTTTAGGCTCTCTCTCTCTCTCTCTCTCTCTCTCTCTCTCTCTCTCTCTCTCTCTCTCTCTCTCTCTCAAATCACCCGTGTGGGATCCCCCGAGACACCTTTGTGATACTGGTGTACTCTTTGATCTCTAGAGAAATATGTAGGGTCTTATTGTCTGTTTTTCTTAGTCTTTAGTTTTTAATAATTAGCTCCTGAAATTATCCCGCATTTACAGTGCATCTTTGATTCGGTTGCATGTTTTAAACTAATTGACGAACTTTGTTCTACTCTTTATTTCTGTTTCCGTTTATCGTCTTAATCTCATGACCAGATGTTGTGCGTCGTTCGTAAGTTTTGAGTTTTTAAGAAAATCTTTTCACCGTTTTTTTTTATTGCATTTTCAGTATTTGTCTTTTCATATGTTTTCCTGAGAAGACATCCTGTTACAGTTGGCAAAAAAAAATAACTTGTTCGTCTTTAAATATTGAAGTCATTGTTTGTCATTATTTTGTATATTGTACATAATTATATTCAAGTAGTAACCTCCCAAGAGTTTGGACGTTTTATTTGATTAACCTCAATTGGAACATTTTGAGTACATTGTTGAGCTCTCAACAAATATGATTTCTTCTTCGTAATATTCAGTATTTTTAGGGTGTTAATCCTGGCACGATTAGATTAACCTTAGTGTTTCTGTTTGTATTAGATTCTGTTGGTATTTTAAATCTCTCTTAGTTTGTTCACCCATGCATTATGGACTAAGTTAAGTTAAGTATACCTTAGTTTAACCAGACCACTGAGCTGATTAACAGCTCTCCTAGGGCTGGCCCGAAGGATTAGACTTATTTTACGTGGCTAAGAAGCAATTGGTTACCTAGCAACGGGACCTACAGCTTATTGTGGAATCCGAACCACATTATAGCGAGAAATGAATTTCTATCACCAGAAACAAATTCCTCTAATTCTTCATTGGCCGGTCGGAGACTCGAACTCGGGCCTAGCAGAGTGCTAGCCGAGAACTCTACCGATTCGTCCAACAAGGAACTAGCATAATGTACTTGTTCACCTTAGTTTATATTGGGGAACAACTCGAGAGCAGGAAGTTTTCCCAAAAAGGAGATAGGTCCTTAAGTTTTGACGTTTATTTTTATTTTCTCAGTATCCCCATTAACATGTTTGAATACTTTATTACCTCTGAATATTAATCGTATGTTCATGTTTTAGTGTTAAACATTTTTATAAGCTGGATATCATCAAAATATTTTGTTCAACTTGACGTGCTTAATGTTTTATGTTAATCTTTTTTCCTCATGTAAATTTTCAAATGCAGATATTCATTTCAATGCAAGTCCGTACTCAAGAAATCAGTCTGAACATGTTGCACTGATACATATATATCATTATGCATATCCGTAACCAGGAAATCATCTCAGTTTATTTGAATTTTGTATAGTATGCTTTGTGGTCTTGTTTATGGTATGTATTTTCAGAACCTGGAAATCTTGTGCTGAGCAAGAAATGAAGCGCAAACGTAACCGCTACTTCCGAAGATCCGGTGATATTCTTGGCACTGGCAGCGGGGTCACTGGGATCAACCGCTCTTGATTTGAACCTGTCCCATTAAAATGCTTTTGTGTGTGGGTCTTTTTTTCGCTCGAATTCTAGGATGTTTTTTGGGCCTTGTTTTTTTTAATCCGTGTCATTGATATGTTTGCTGCATTTCCAACTTCCTGTTTCTTCGTATTAAAAGATTGAATCTAGGAGAAAGTGTCATCCTTTTATCTGATCATTGTTGTGAGTTTTAGATTTGACGTTTTTATCTCTATTCTTTTATCTTGTATGCTGGCAACGGTTATAAAATTTATTTGATGTTAATTGGAAGTTAGTTCTTTTTACGATTTTATCTCAGTCTTGTAAACACACCCGTTTGGTGACACTATAGATGTTTACCCTTTGTCGTTTGATCCTTTTTGCTCTGTATTTTGCTTTTTGCTTCTTATTTAATGCTTTGGCAGACGTTTTCTTTTTCTCATTTTGCTTATTTGCGGCATATTGTTTCTCTTAATGTCTTCTTTTGACATTATAGTGGTTTACGTTTCCTGAACGCGTTTTTGTCACTTAAATCTCTCTCTCTCTCTCTCTCTCTCTCTCTCTCTCTCTCTCTCTCTCTCTCTCTCTCTCTCTCTCTCTCTCTCTCCCCTTTCGTCCCTTGAAAGATAAAATATGTGATGTTATTGCGCTGTTTTGTACTTCAATTTATATATATATATATATATATATATATATATATATATATATATATATATATATATATATATATATATATATATATATATATATATATATATATATATATATATTATTTTTATTGGGCACTCTTTAAGGCTCGCGGGACGGGAAGCATCATCTGAGGTCTAAAAAAGGGAAGAGTATAGGAATCACAGTAAAGAAAAGCAAATTACAATTTCAAAGCTCTGCAGTAAAAGCCAGATATTCACCACGTCTAGCAACCCTGATGTTGCTGATCTTTGCAGAGTAAATGAGAGAAGGAGGGACATGTCGGGTATTACGTGGCCCCCAGGGAGGAGGCGGAGGGGCTAGCCAAAGATTATTTTATTTCGTTAGTGTCTATTGGAGATAAGAGAATCGTTTACTATATTTGGTATGATGCCAGATAACTACTTAAAAGTGTATCCAAGGTCAAGATAACACAATTAGTTTACGTGTTTGTGCGTTGAGATAAGAAGTCATCAACCATCTACGTAAACCCTGCTTTAATGAATTAATGATACTTGTTTTTGTAACACGGTTGTGTAATAATGAAAGTAAGTAGCATATTTCGTGGCATCAGTTATGTAATAGGCTATAAATAAGTAGAACTCTCTGAAGTCCCGACCAGAGTGTCTTGTTTTTTTTAATGCAAGATGTCCTCCATGTTTATCATTTTTTATATGGACTTTCAGCTCTTTCATTGCTCCTTTCGACAGACCGGAACTGATTTCTATATGTATAGTTGTTTATTTTCACTCACTAGTTGGCACAAATCCCTTTTTTTCACTGTATGAGGGTGGTTTGTCTGACTAACCGAGTTGCTCAGCGGAGTTCCCCTACAAGTGGCCACCAGAGCACGTGCCTTACCTTCCATACCATAGATATGCCACTGCCTACGCTTCCACGCAACAAAATATAGTTTAGGGGACATGCACAAACAATTGCTAGTAGAATAGTTGTGAAACATACCGTTAAACGCAGTGCTAATGGTATGGTTTTATACGGTTGAATATTATATATTACATGTATATATAATTTGTATATTAAGAGATTGAAGAATGGGAGCACCTCATTGATGTGATTTCAAGCAAGATGCTGTGTTACGGTGGCGATATTGTAACTGTGTCTGACCAATGTTTGTCAGGCAAGTCAGGATGAAGGAAAGACTGCGAAGGAATTGGTGAGAGGAATAATTGTCTTGTTTTGTAAAGGTGCAGATTGTGGGGGAGACTGTACGACTTCTTGAAGCACAAAATTTGATTGAGAGGGTAAGACAGATGACTGATTGATGGAACATTGTTTGCTTAGACAAGGAGGAGATACATGGATCAAGTGTTTGCTCTAAAACAATTGTGTGAGAATGTAGAAAATATGAAAAGAACTGCATGTGGCATACATGGACCTGTAGGGAGGCAGTGTGGTGTGGGTTGAATTTTATAGATGGTAGGTTGTTGATGGTAGTTAAAATTTTTTGGGACAGAAGTGCAACAATAAAATACGTAGATGGGAGAGTGACTGCGTGCAATAGTGAGATCGAGACAAGGTTGAGTTTTGTTTTCGTTGGTGTTCAGTATCCTTACGGATGAAGGAAGATGCACCTGTGAATGTTAAAGTAAATGATGGGAAAATGGGAGCAGTAGGTTTATATAGGTGTTTGGGAGTAAGTAAATTGGATTAGAGAAGAGTGAGTCTTTGAACAAGTGAAACTAGAAAGGTGTACAAAAGATAGGAAAAGTTGGAAGGGCCGTAAATGTGGATCTATGAAGAGGAAGTAGCCAGAAGATTAGAGTGGCGTGTCGTTTTGGTGGTGGGGAAAGAATGGAGGACGATACGTTGGTAAAAAGTTATACCATTTGAAAGGCTTAAGGTAAATGAGGAGAGGAAGAACTAAAAAGACTTACGAGACGTATTCGAGTTGAAAGGCTCTTAATATCCAGGATGCACATGCGTGTATGCAAGATTAAATGAATGGATCTTGTGTGTTGAGGTGTTTGATGCGCTATTGATGAACCTTATGTAGGTTTATGGAACAGCTAAAGTCTATGCAGTTTTCTACACATTAGTAGAAAGTATGAATGTAGCACTGACAGGTGTGAAGTTTTCGTTGGAGCCAGCCTTGTGAGGGGGAACGATATGAAGTCGAAAAATATATTTATACGTAATTGTTTGTTACCTTTTAATGAAACATATTTGTGTTCTGGTCAAGCCTTTACTGGATATATTATATGTATGTAATGTATTTGTTCCATTATGAGATATATCATGTAGGGCTTGAGCACTGACTACCGTCATGTCATTTTTTAACCATCTCCGTATGTAACGTATTTCTGAAAAGGCATAGAGTTTGTGTCAAGATTTTCGAAAGAGGAATAATAGAAAGGAAAACAAATTAGGCAACAGGTAATATTTATAGTTGCAAACGATGTATAGATATTTGATATCAGCTGGGTGACACCTAAAACAGGTAGTGGCTGTGTTTCGTCAGGACCTGTATAAACCTAAATGACAAGACGCACTTTACTTTTATAATATTAGAAATTATTATAGCAAAGGTGGCAGCTTTCGGAATTAGTGGTAAATCTCTCCAAAACTAAGCATGATCATTCGCCTGATTAACCATGATCTCGGTTTGATAATAATGTCTAGATCATCTGTCTTATGCATTTGGGTACCTTTTGAAAAAGTCTGGAACCATAATAATTTTGATCTTGGGGTTCAACAGTCTGTCATCATTCCTCCAGTGCCGTGCGACGCCATTCATTTCTTTCCTCTGACTTCACTTTTACAAATCTCCGCCCTCCTCCAGCGCCTGACTCATATTCTCATCCGGGTAGATCTGGGTCTTCAAACTTTTGGTACCCTAAGGAATCCACATGACACTGTTACGTAATATTCTTCATGGGGTGGTTAGAAGGACGTCCTAGCCATCTCCATCTCTCGTTTATCATTATCTCATCTACATAAGGAACTTCTGTAATTTCCCTGATGGTATCACATTTTCACCATCCTGCAATGTGATTCATCAAAATCTTTAAGGCTGTATTTTGAAATATACAAAATCTCCTTGACGTAGTTTTATTGTCTTACCAGGATGTATTTCCGTTTTGCAATGCAGATCGTACTAATGTGTTATCTTACTTTGGGGTGCATTTTCAGTCTATTCATATATCCATACATTTACATGTTTCGTTAGTTCCTTCATATTCTAGTACTGATACTTGTATATCTGGTATTCCTTTCCTCATGGTGAGCTTTAAAATTTAATTTTAGGAAGCCAGATGAATAGACAACTACAGCATGTATATTTCTTTCAGGAAGTAGAGCAGATTTATCGCAGATGATTAGAATATTTGAACACATGCTCATTTTACCGTGAGTCACATAAATTAATTAGCAATATTTCGTCCCGTTACAAGTGTTTGAGTTGCCAGATTTACTCTGCCTGTAGCAAGTCAGTATTTATTTCTGACAGTGGGTATAAGTCCCAAGCATTTGCATATTGTGCCAGTCTATACCTGTTATCAATTTGATTAATACTTGCTTTTCCGCCTGTGGCAGTCGTCAAGAGAATAGTCTTTTATGCCATTTTATCTCAAACCCCGCGTCTTGGAGAATTATATTTTTACTAATTTATGTGATATATTTAAGTAATTTTACGCTACGACGCACACCAAGCACCAGCCCTTTTCTTCCTACCCAGAGGAAGTCCAGTTGTTGAGACTGGCAAATCGGAATTCCTTTGTTTTGTTTTGTACTGGAAAACATTTGTTTTTTCCGTCCTTAAACTTTGAAAGAATATATTTTCCTATTTTGTTGATTGCTTAGAATTGCCAGTCATATATCTGATCTTTTTTTGTTCGGTTAAACCCACATTTTTTGTAAGCCGTAAAAAATGTAAAACGCGTATCACTGAAATATTGGTTTACAACTGATTTTTTCTTGTATCAGTCTTCAAAATTGCGAACCATCTGTTCTCTCTCGTGTGCTCTAGGAAACATTGTTTTTCACCTGTTGCCTCCATTAAATTTGCCGCCTCGTTTGTTCTAGAAAAACATCAGCTTCTCGTAATTGATAACCATTTTCAGGATTGTCTTTTGGCATACTCTGCCATATCGTATTATATGTTTTTTGTTTTTTTGTTTTTTTTTTGTCGGAATTGTCCTTTAAAATTTGGATTTTGCCTTTTTTCTCTTAAATATATGTAACTCCTGGGTATTTATTTTTAAGGTACAGATGGTCGTTAGGCTGCCAGATGTTTTGTATACTAAACTGTGACAAGTGGTGCTACTGATTATTTTCTATTATTTCTTCAAGTATCAAGAACTATTAAAGATTTTTGGGGGGCTTTCACAACCCTCAAACTCAGAATATATGACAGTTTAGCTCAGATATTTCGTATGATGCGGGCCTTTCTGAACAGCTTTTTGTACTTTCATTAATATTTTTATGGGATTTTGAAGTATCGGTTTGTATATATATTATTAAAACTGGGGAATGCCTGTATTCTCTCAAAGTCGTGAGTCTTTGTATGTGATGTTAGCGGTGGTAGTAGCCTTTACTTGCTACGTATGTGCATATTGTTGATAACTGTTAAAATTTTGTGTTCTGACACAGGTACATAATACGTTATATTTTTTTGGTTGGGGATACTGTGCATTATGGCCAAGCTGAGATGGAAGTAATGAATATACTTCTCTGATCGCCTTGATTTTATCTAATGCTCAATGCCTGTTCTTGGCATAATATGTTTATCGGTCATTAGCTCAGTAGGATTGTCTCGCCTGGGTGGGGTAAAAAAATTTGTTGAGGATAACTTCGACTTGGGTAGGAAAGCTTGTAACCTATGTCGTATGAAATTCAGCAGAGAAAGAGAGGGAGAGAAAGAGAATATGTCTCATCCTTCTGGTTGTCATTTTGCACAGATTTTGGGTTGGTAACAACTGCATGTTGGATCGACTTAGAAATTACATAATTCACCTCACTTGTTTATATTTTTCTTTTCATTTATCCTAGTCTAAGTTCAAGGGTTGTCGAATTGAGTTTTAAAGTATATGGATTTGCTTCTATTTACTCATAATTTTTTTCATGAAGCCTGGTTTTAATTATAGAAGTTACGTCACCAGCTCTTTAGATTAAATACTGTATAGGCATTACACAAATACTTGGTTCCTCCGTTGGCACTGATTAGAAGCAAAGAAATAACAGTAACAACACCATCGTTGATAACATTAATGGTCCAATTAATTAGTGGAAAGACTTAATGACGGAGATTAGCTATTTGGTATGGATACTGTTGCTTGGGGAAAGAGGTCTGCTCTGGTTAATTTGTTGCCTGTGATATTTCTTCATTTCTCAAACATTTGTGACCACGGTTTTACTTGGGATTAAACTTCTTGCAGTTGCCTGTGTGTATTCGGACAGTTTCAGTGATTTGAAATTGCTGAATCAAATTTGAATAAACAATTTTGATGTATTTATTGAGAACGAAGGGCTCTGAACGTTTCATGTAAAGCAGAGATTGTGTATATTGCTCAGTCTAACATAGCCTAGCTTAGACAGCGGTTAACTGAATCACAATTGAGTAATACCCTTATTCGTTACTCGTGGCAGAATCGCGTTTGGAATTTTCATAGATCTTCAGTTATCTCCTCTCTCCCTTTTGTAAAAGTTTTACTTATATAAGTTTTTAAGTCTTCTTCCTGCGACTTGCACTTTTATGGTAAGTACAGACGTTGCTTAGCTAATTTTCTAATTATTTTATAATTCGTTATTTTTCTTATATCTTTTTTTATTTTCTTTAACGACTCTAAGGATGGTAAGTAGGTAGCAGAAACAGCAAATGCATGGGATAGATAGCAGGGATAGTAAATGCACTTATCAGGCAAGTGAAGTTGTAAACACGTTTAGTGGACAGGTGAGATAGTAAATGAATTTAGTATTTAAATACTTTACTGAATATGATTAGCACACGGGAGAAACATTAAAACATATGTAGAAAACAAGTGAGGTGGTAAATAAATTAACGTTTAAGAACGTTAATAAATGATTTACTAGACGGGAGAGAGAGTAAATGTAAATACCTGGCAGAATGGATAGTAAGTTTACTGATCTTGTCAGAGTTATATATAAATGTAGCCGGTAGGAGAGCTGACGGATTCATTTACGAGGTACGAACGGTAGTAAGTGCATTAGTTAGATAAAATAGGTTGCTAATGTAATGGGCAGTAGTCGAGGCTGTAAATATATTAACAAACATTAAATATAATACGTACATAATAGCAGCGAAGGTAGTCAGTCAATGGAGTTAAAAATAAGATAGTAAACACATTTAGCAGGTATGAGAGAAAGTATATATAATTAATGAAATATATGTACCTTACAATATGCACATTTAATACTGCATAAGATTGGCGCAGTTTTGAGAAACTTTCTGGGCATAAAATGGCTTTAAGAACTTGGTAATTTTCAAATTAACTGGAACGATAATCAGGATCTACAAAAGAGAAAAATTTTTCTTCTAATTTTTTGAGAAAAGGAAACTTTGCCTAAAAATTCGGGCCCTTGGAATTTTTAGGAGGTTAAGACTTGTCCTGCGAACTGTAGGTGGCTCCTAGCTTGTTGCCCAGTATTTACCTCATGTTGTTGAATTCGTCTGATCCATCTAGGAATTAATTTTATTCAGAACTCTTCTAGTGGTAAACCATGTATGGACATGACAAAGATAACCACTCTGGGCCAAATCCACCGGCGTCATGGTATAGGAGCTCCACTATCTCTAGGTTGGGTTTGATGTCAATATTGCTCTCACATATGGCACAACTTTTTGCTGTATAGGTAATCAGTGGAGTGGAGTAGATTTGGAGAGTCCTGATGACTTGAAAAACGACATGTCAAATGAAAACTGAATGTTTGGGTGGCAAATTTTGAACACCCTTAGAATAGTTAGAGGTTGGAGCTCAGTTAGTGGATACATTCATATTCATCAGGAGACTCAGAACTTTCAGATTTGGACAGTGTTTACATGTTTTTGTTATTAAAGCTACATCATCATCACTACTTACTGTTCCAAGAACAAAGAGATAAGTGACTGACTCTACTGCAGGAGGATTTCCATAAGATACCTCTGTCATTCTGTCAGCTTATGCAACAAAACTTAGTTTTCTAGAAGTAATTGTTAATAGAACTGTTGCAGGTGGGTTACATGATGATTTAGAGATTTAACAGTCATGTGTGGAAGGAAAGAAACATGTACTTCAACATCTAGAAGAAACTCTCCTCTGTTTGGATGTCCATCAGTTGCATTAGACTTGTGTGGATATTTGCTATGTTCGTAGTAATTTTGATGGTTCTGATATAAGAGTTGAAGATAAGTATGGTTTCTTCCTCACGTAGAAGTCAAATGGCATTGCAGTCAGTGCTGTAAACCTGGAATTTTATATTAGGATAGCAAAAACAGATGGCTTGGGCAGTTGAAGGCAGGCACCCAAAGTAAGCATCACATCCAACTAACATTTCTCATAATGATTCGAAGGGCACTTTCCCCACTCGTTCTTTTCCAAACAAAGCTTTACATCAGGTTTCGTACTGTCTGCAAAATATTCAGGAAAAAGCAATTCCCCCAGTTGTGCATCAGAACAGGGCTAATGAGCTCAACATTCAGCAAGTGTTTTTCCACACAAGGAGCATAATCCTTCAAGTGAACAATCACTTTATTCAGACTGAGGCCTAAGTGGATTTATCCGAGTTGAGGTTAGCGGGTTAGTATAATTTGTAGAAAACATCGAGGACGTCAAAAAATGACCTCCCTAATAAAAATCTTCGAAACGAAGTGCGTCCTGCAAGCCATTTCTCCTCATTTGTCCAATACTATGAATTGAATGATTTCAGTGCAATCCTATCCTCTAAAGGCGAATTTTCTGTCTCTGATGGCGGACAAACTCTCGTTAATAATCCATGATGCAACTGAATAGGCAGCGCGTTTCTCGAGTTTTTCTTGGAGTTAGAATGGCGCTACACACTCACTGTACGCAGACATTTCTCCTTACCTAAATCGTTCTGAATCGTTCAAATTACCGTAGAAAATAGACAATTTGCATTACTCACAACATTAAACAAGTAAAAAATTCTAATCGAGTTTTCTGTACAGCGCATAATGCTATATGAGCCGCTGCCCATGAAGCTTTCAGCCACGGCCCGTTGGTTGCCTGTCGTATAAAGTTACCAGAATCACGATTATAGCTAATTTTAACCGTATATAAAATAAAAACTACTGAGGCTAGAGGGCTGCAATTTCTTATGTTTGATGATTGGAGGGTGGATGATCAACATACCAATTTGCAGCCCTCTAGCCTCGGTGATTTTTAAGATCTGAGGGCGGACAGAAAAAATGCGGACTGACAGACAAAGCCGGCACAGTAGTTTTCTTTTACAGAAAACTAAAATGTGCAGTGTACAGGACAAAGCTGTCAATAAGGTGAAGCATTCTTTGAGTGATCTTAAAGCAAAAGAAAACTTTAGGAGGGTCAGTGGTGGAGGGAAGTCCCTCCATGTGTGTACAGTTTGTGGACTTCACCATGAGCCAGTCAAGTCTGTGTCTTGCAAAGGTCGAAATCATTTCAAGTCTGTGTGCAAAAGGACACGCAAGTTATGGTTGAAAAGATCATAACATTTTCTTAAGTAGAAAACGATAAACTTTAATTGTTGGTATTGAGTTTTGTCTTTTTTTTTTTTTTTGAAAGAAAAAACACTCAACTCTCGATCTTTTTCCCAGAAGATCCCCTCATAATGAGGGGGGTTGTAATGGCTGATTTTGGTCATGCGATTTTTTTTTTCCTTTCCGCGCATGCGACAATGGGCCTTTAGAAATCTCGTTTCATTAAGTTTTTTCTTTCCTTCAAGTGAATGACACAGGTATTTCGAACGCTCAAAACAACACCAAGAGTGGATGACTTTTGAGTTTCCTCTCTCTCTCTCTCTCTCTCTCTCTCTCTCTCTCTCTCTCTCTCTCTCTCTCTATTTGATCTTCGGCTGGTGATGAAAAGTTTGGATATGTGATAGACGACCTTGCAAGATGCTCATTCGGATTAAGTCGAAGAACATTCTGCAGTTTCATGCAAAACACGAAGGTGATGTGTTTCTATGTGAACGTTTAATTATTTCCCTCTCCTGTCGTCTTCCGAAATCTGTTCAAGTTATTCTTCTCGTTTTTAGTTAAGTATTAGTTTCGTCGTTTCGTGTACTGTTTAGTACCATCTTTGAGTCTCTCTCTCTCTCTCTCTCTCTCTCTCTCTCTCTCTCTCTCTCTCTCTCTCTCTCTCTCTCTCTCTCTCCGCTTTAATATTGTTAAGGTTCCATGTCTTGATTATTCCAATTTCTTAAAATATCGAGAGCATGGCTCAATTCACGTACATAATGACACTAAACAACTACAGAAAATCAGTGAATAAATTAACTTTCCCTGTAATTACGGAGTGAAGCTCGGAGGCCATTTTATTCCCTCCTTTAATTCAGCATTTGGATGGGCTATTAGTTCATACGATTGTCCTGGATGATGTTTTGTTTGTAATCATTTGTTTGGTGAAATTTGCAGTTTATTGTAATCTGTGCAGACGGGCCGTTTCAGGTCTTTAGCAAAGTCAGACACGAATAAAAAAAAAAAAAGGAAAAAATAAATGGGGTCGAAATACATAGAAAGTGATAGACCTTCCTGGTAAAAGAAGGTCTGTTGGATGTAAATTAAAATCATGATATCCGTAATTGCTTTGAAATATTTTATATTGAATTTTTGAAACAATCTCGTTCTTCATTTTTTCCACCGAAGCGTTATTTACATTTGAGTGTTCGTTCGTGTGTGTGAGTGCGTTTTTTTTTTTTTTTTTTGTCAGTAACCTTAGCAGTTCTACGCTGGATAATTCATCAGTCTAAGAATTATATTCATGTAAGCGAATAAGAAATCAGTTGTGGAACTGTAAAGTTATCTTTAAAAAATGCTAATTGTTGAAATCTCTCTCTCTCTCTCTCTCTCTCTCTCTCTCTCTCTCTCTCTCTCTCTCTCTCTCTCTCATCTGACTTCTTACACGCATTCATTTTCAAGATGGAGCTGCAACACCACCTGCATTCTCATGGGAAAAGTTCAGAGGATTATTTCTATGTCGTTTAAAGTTTGAGAAGCGTAAGTATAGAAAAACAAGAATTTACGGTATTTATATTTTGCGTATAAATTTCACGGAATGCAATCGCCCCTTCTTATTGCAGGATTGCGAACTTTTTCAGCTATTCATTTGAAAGTTCAAAAGGGTACTTTTAATTAGTTTTTCATTAGTATTTCCTATAGAAATTTTGTTAGTTTAAAAGCCAGACGTTTTCAACTTTACAGTTGTGATGACCCTTTTGTGGCAGCCTCGTAACTTGAGATGAAGAAGAGATCCATCACGAGAGATATGCGCCGTTGGCTTGTTACTAGAGATGAATGGCTTTTCATTCAACTTGAGCTGTAACTTCTTCGTGATAAGCCGCCTCTAATTTGACACGAGCATCCCCTTGACTCGATATGAGCATCCATTACTTCTCATTGGTCGGTCGATTGGCATTTCACATGAGCTCCCTCGCACAGCTATGATCTTTCAGTGACTCGATATGAGTGCTGTATTAACTTCGTATAAGGTTTCTTGCTCGGGCGAATGCCTCCTTTTGATAGTGACCTCTGTCCAAATCGAAAGGAATACGGTTTCAAAGAATACTTCGGTTTTCTTGGTCCTGGAATATGATATTCCCAAACCAGCCCTACTTGAGCTGTGCTTATCATCACGGGGGAAAATTTGAAACTGAACCCTTCCCCTCTTCCATGTTTAATTATATTGTAAATTTTTCCTAGAGTTCTGTAGTCTTTATTTCAAAACAACAGTAACAAAATGGGAGGTGTAGTGAATTGAATGTTGAAAAGACTGCTTTATGTGTAAGTTTGGCTTTAAGAGTTGAAAGCAGTACAATACAGTGATTTTCTCTTAACAAATCTGGAGGACGCAAAAATATATTCATTAGAAGCCTCGTCAAAGGAAATCACTAACCACAAAGATTTGCAAGAGAGCAACTTATTTTTCTGGGAAATAAAGTACCTTTATGCCATTTGAAAGATTTTATGAAATATAGTGGCTGTGATTTCTTTTCAAATCTATGTAGTTTTGAGGCTGGTCATGTATTTATTTACGTTAATCAAGTTTTTTTAATAATTGACATTATATAATTATTATATATATAAAGGCAAAGATGAAAGAGGCGAAGGTTTGAGAATGCTTGTAAGATTGACTGTTGATGATGCAAGATGGACAGTTAACAGACTATTAAAAAGAAAGACCCAAGAGTTGATGGGATTACAAATGAGATGCTGCAGTATGGTTGCAGAAATAGTGATTGAGTGGCTGGCCAGTATTTGTAAGATATATCTGGATGCGGGACAAGTTGTGTCAATTATTTATTAGTTATGTAAAAGTTTGTAAAGAAATATGACAATGCCGTATGTGACAATAATAGACTTAAAAAGACCTTATGAAATAATTAATAGAGAGGCAGTGTAGAAGGAGCTGAGATTGCATGGTATACAATAAGGTGTTCAGAACACTTAAAAGTTTTTGTGGAGGTGGTGGAACGTTTGTTAAAGAATGCAAACGGGAGAATGGCTGGTTTAATGTAAAAATGTTCAGAGGCAAAGGTGTGTTCCCAGTGCTTGGTCTTTGGCCTAAATTCGATATTCAATCAATTCAATCAATCAAAGGTGTGTTAGGTGTCTATGGCTGTTTGATACCCTAATGGACAAAGTGATGACAGAGGTTTGAGAAAGGAGAGGAGATACATGCAAAGTTGTTGAATGGAGGAAGAGGTGAATCACAGGATAGCGGGGTTTGTGCACAAGATTCGAATTCTGTTCTGTTGTCCATGAAACCCAATGTTCGAACATGGGAATGAATATGTAAATCAATATGGAAATGAAGAGCACATGTTAAATGAAGGTTTAAAAAAAAAGTTGAAGCTGTTCAAGTTCTTTCATCAAATGAGGTTTAAGAAATCTAAGAAGGTGAGACGTGGAGACAGAAATGTAAAAATGATTAATGTAGGTGAATTGATGGATCAGAGTTTATAGAGATTTATAGATTATATAGAGGGATTAGAGGGAGGGGGATAGGAAGACTTAGAAAGGGCTGTATAGACAATGCGTAAGAGGTATGGGAAAGGAAACCCTTAATATCCTGGAAGCATGAGAGTGCAGGTAAGATTGGCTTGAATGGAACAGAGAGTGCAGTGGAGTCCCATGTGCTGCTGAACATCCTCTGTGTAACTGTCTGAAGCGGCCAGTGTATTGTGTATTAAGTTGTTCGCAAAGAGGGCCCATCCAGTCTCATATATTTTTCTATACCTAACGATATCTTGATTGCTCAGTGGTCAGACGTCGCTGTACGTCAATTGTTTTCCAACGAAGCGGCAGTTTGAATCTCATTGGTTACGAAGCACTTATCAATATAACTCCCCTTGGGTGTAAGTTACTCCCTAAGTATAGTGAACTTAATATCAATTGACATTAGTGCCCTAATATTTGTGAATATATATATATATATATATATATATATATATATATATATATATATATATATATATATATATATATATATATATATATATATACACGTAGGTATGTATGTATTTATTAAAAATGAACAGAACATTGAAAAATATAAGCGGCAAAGTCATTGATTTAAATCAAGTGAATTACCGCATGGAGTGGCTCACAGCCAGCCTAAAGTTCCAAGACATATTTCAATAGGGATGCACCCTAGCCTAACCTTCCTTTAACCCAACGAAACATCGTGTATAATAAAACGACGTGTGTGCAACTATTCTACAGCATTACAGTATTATATATATATATATATATATATATATATATATATATATATATATATATATATATATATATATATATATATATAATAATATACACACGCACCCACCTTAGTTGTCACCAACCAAGCATTTCTGGGTGCCTTTCTCCATGCTAGGTTACGACACCATTTAACTGCAGGGCACTGGTTCACGGCTTAGGTCAGTAGAGGCAATAATCATATCTTAAACAGTCCTAAATTGCTAACCCTCTTACGATCGATTTTGGCCATGTGACCATATGTGTGTGTGTGTGTGTATATATATATATATATATATATATATATATATATATATATATATATATATATATATATATATATATATATATATATATATATATATATATATATATATATATATATATATATATATATATATATATATATATATATATATATATATATATATATATATATATATGTTTATGCATAAAACAGCCAATACGGGGAGGTTTTCTGTACAAGGTTTTCGTCCACGACTCAGCAGTTTATGAATGTAAGAGTAACTTAGTTCTGAGTGTTTCTCTGGTGCCATTCCAAGTTAGGGAAAACGATTTTATCTTGCAAGAAATTTAATTATATGTATAATTTATTTATGATAATTATAGCGCAAGTGTCCTAGTTCATTTAGTGTATATGAGCACGTGTTTATATTGTATATATATGTATATACATGTGGTGTTATCTGTACATACATACATATATAATATATACATGTTACTTTCACTATAAAACTTTTTGTGGGCTTTATTAAAGCAAATATCTAGTATATGTGAAGGATAACATAAACTTGTTCTTATTTTTCTTATGTATTCGATTTCTTGATCCAAATACTGGGGACTGACGATGCGCAACGCTCGTAAAAATATAGAAGAAAAAATGGATATTTTGATATTAAGGTGGTGGCCTGAATAGAAATGGACACAAGTTAAATTTTTGTTTGTTTTCCTATAAATACTGAATTTGCACTGAAATAGTTCTCTATGTATTAAAACATCTAAGAAAGGGAGGCAATTGTCTTTTCCTAATTCTGAAGTAAATTTAATGGATGATACCTGGTTATTGAAGTTTAGAGAGTAAATCATTTACATCAATACCAGCAGGCAAAACAGCTAAAATATCGTCAACATATCAATGCCACTTTAAAGGGGCATAAATG
The DNA here is from genome assembly GCF_040412425.1 of Macrobrachium rosenbergii. Lineage (NCBI taxonomy): Eukaryota > Metazoa > Arthropoda > Malacostraca > Decapoda > Palaemonidae > Macrobrachium > Macrobrachium rosenbergii. The sequence continues at coordinate 54,494,174 of NC_089761.1, read as the reverse complement.
ATATTAGGTAAATATAATTTTTTTAAAAATTCAAGATACAAGTTTGAGAGGAGTGGTGATAAAGGGTTGCCTGTTTCCCATTGCCCATTGGTAGAATTCACCATTAAATATAAATCAGTCTCAGATCTTTCGTTATCAAGGTTAGGTCATAGCCAATGCAATACTTCAAGCATTAGTTTTTATTTTATTTCTTCACTTTTCACACATATTAAAAGGTTTCAGGTAGCACTGATACTTTGAACTCGTATATGGAGTTGTAAAAGGCTTAATTTTCGAAAGTTCTAAAGTAATAGTGCATTTCTGCGTAACAAGAGATTTTTTTGAGGACTGTCCATTTTGTGTTAAGATTTGTTACATGTTTTACTTCTTATCGAATTAAAAAAATTTTTTTTTTTATAAAGTAAGCAATAAAGATGATCGATACCAGGGGGCTCTGAAAGTAATGCTGGATTTTTTAATCTCAGTAGTTCTTTTACTTATTTCATACTTTGTTGTTTGTGATGTTGAATTAAGACTAAATTTTGTCCCCTTTATTTCGTTACCATGACCGGTTTTAACCAGTTTTTCAGTTTGATCCTCCTCTCCTCGAGTATGTGCTCTCTCTCTCTCTCTCTCTCTCTCTCTCTCTCTCTCTCTCTCTCTCTCTCTCTCTCTCTCAGTAGTAAATCAGGTTGTTAAGCCATTTGACCCTCGAACTCTTGTTTCTCTTTTGTCCTGGCCACTGATGCTCACGTCGAGAGCTGAAGCGTCTTCTGCTTGAAACGCCCTCATGTAGGCGGAATCCTTTTCCATTTGCCTGTTCCCAAGGTTGTCTCCAACCAAGAGATAAAAAAATCATAGAATCAGTGGTGATGATGAAATGTGGCGTTCTGTATTTATTTAACAGGTCGTGCCTTACACTGGTAAAAATATTCTGCGAGTAAATGGTCCTGACCCGCTCTTAATTGAATCACTCAAAACATCTGTTTGCTGCTTGATCCCTTAATCAATTTAATTTGCTGCCTTTTTTGGCTTCTTCAAGAGCGAGTTATCAGCCTAATTTTTCTGCTGTAGTTTCTTTCCTTCTGTACTTCTTGAATCCGTATGACTTGCCCTTGACGGTTCCACTCCTGCATAAGCTCACTCAAGCTTTAATAAAGATGGTCTGTTTTACAGTGTCTAGCGTCTGGTCTTAATGTAGCTCAGGTAACACAGGGAATATTCGCCTGTCAGCCAGAAATAAATCTCCATTAAGTTTCAGCACTTCTCTGACTCACCTCTGTCTCGGTGGTCGTTAATCTCAAGTTAAAGAGGTGTTGGATGTGTGCATTGCTGCATGCTTCCATGCAAGATACTCTAGGTATTTTACACGCATACACAAACACGTGCATATATTTATATATAAATATATATGTGTGTGTGTATGTTTGTATGTATATATAAATATGTAGGAAAAATTGTATAACTAAAATATTTGAACATTGGTATCTCATTTCAAAATGTATATGTGTGTGTGTGTTTATGTATGTTTGTGTTTGCGTGTGTGATATAATCATCGCCTCCAACTCCGCGTGATGCAAAGGGCCTATAATGAAATTCCGCAAATGATGTCTTTCCTGTGCATTGCATTCCAAAATTTTCTGCTTATCTCCGGCCTACCTTCTCAAACTTCTTATCCATGTGGGTCGTGGTCTTCCAACTCTTCTGGTGCCATAGGGGCCAGCTGACACTATCAGGTACATTTCCAGGTCATCGTCTTCCTTTCATCATAATCTCATGTACTGTACATATGGAATTTCCTTAATTTTCATTATGATATCAATTCTCATTCCATCCTACCAGGTGACTGGTAATTTTGTGTTGCAAGCTTCATCTTCAAATCAACAAAATCTTCTAAGTATAGTTTCATTGTCATACTATGATTCATGACGTATAGTATTACCGATCGTACTAGAAATATGTACAATTTTACTTTTTCATGTAGTTTCAGTCCATTTGAAGTGAATTTTTCTGTCATTCACTAAATTCAGACTCAGGAGGACCTGTACTCTCTATATCATTGTTCTGAAACATTCAACCTCATTAATCCTTTCTCCATCTTCTGGTGTTTTATAGTTTTGTCTATATATTGTCCTCATTACTTGTGTATTTCTTAGATTTAATGGGGTATCATTTCTTTTTTCCTGTGGAGCAAGCTTTGTAAATCTGTTGGTGTTTGTATAATCTGTGTGTGCGTGGGACGGAAATCCTGGAAATTTGTCGTAATGTTTTCAAAGGCTGTTAGTAATGGTCAGGTAAATGTTGGATGTGGCCTGTTTAACTACTAGTCAGTGTTTTGAATTCATCCCGTTGTCAATAGGAAGTAAGATCCACGGGGTTTTGGTTGGGTTGGGGGAGAGATCTCAGATTTGATGCAGGGGAAATTCATACGGTTCCTTGTCTGCAAACAGTGCAGGTGCATCATCACTAAAGAAAAAGCTCTTGCAAAGCTGCCTTCCTAATCGATATGTGAGAAGGAGCATTGTTTAGGAGTTACAAGGTTATCTTTGACGAAGTCACTTGATTGGTGCAAAACCAGTGCAAATCCCCGTGTAATGTTGACAGAAACATAAACTTTACATTTGTAGTTGATGTTAGTCGAACAGCCTCTAGGTTGGACTGAATTTCTTGGATGTTGGAGAATAAGCATGCTTCTGTTATTCTGATCGCTTTAAACTCAAGGTCATACAGATGATTCAATATTTCATCTGCAGTTGGAAATCCTTGAGATGTTCCCCTCCGAACACCAGGTATGATTTCATTCCGCTGAGTCATAGTAAAATAGAAGTAGTAGATTGGGAGTTTACTAACAGTAACGATGTGAGCACTGAGGCAGGAGAGAATGCCTGCAGGTTTAGGTATATTTAGGAATAAAATTTTAATAGGGAGGTGAAAATAAATGAGAGGTCTAGGGAAACAAAAGTAGGAGATTGAGGCAGGACAGAAGGGAGTGTGATGCACAGGTTTATTAAGAAGAAAAATGAAGATGTTAAGGACAGAAAGTAACAAAGAAATTGCGAGAAGTCATGGAAATTTACGTGTGAATTTAAGCTGAGAATTTAGGGGAATAAAGGTATATTAGAAAGGAAATGAACACTGAGGGTTTTGAGCAGAAGGTGTAATTGAACAGGTTTAGTCCACAGAGACTACATTCATGTTTTGATGGGACAATTTCTTTAGGATATAAACGGGATATTTACAAGGGTGAACAATAGTAAGGCTACAGGAATTGATGCTGCATATTGTTGGTAATGAACTGAGTAACTGGCAGCAACGTGTTAGGTTTTGCTGTCAGTCCCACGGTTTATAGCATACATGGACCAAGAGAAAGCTATTGTAGCATTGATGGAAGTGCATTAAGGAGGATGTTGAGTTTATTATAGTGTGTCTGATTTAAAATAAGTGCTAATATTCATGAATTTATAATAATTACATGGCTATTTTAATGAAAACAAAAAAATCAAAGAGCGTTGGGATATGTAAGTAAAATATTGTGTGGCAAAGAAATTGCTTCGTGAAATCAGTGTTGATCGGCTGGTGTTTGCGGATGATGCACTGTTGACTGTTGACAGTGCAAATAAACTGCAGAGACCGGGGATAGAGTTTAAAAAGTATTTGTGCGAGGATGAAAAAATGAAAGTGAGCTCAGGTGGTAGATTTGGGAGTAGATGTAATGTACATAAGAACAAATGAATTAAGAAAGCGCAGACTGTCTGCACAAGGTTTGCAGAGATGTGTCTCTGGAAGCCAAAGTTGGAATATGTGAAGGGAATGGAGAGCCAATTCTCCTTTATGTAAGTGAAGTGTGAATGATGAATGACATAAAAATTGTTGAAAGGTGAGGAATTTAGAGATATGATGATGTGGTAAAAGGCTAACATAGATCATAGGATAGATTAGATTGTTTAGAAGTGGCATGGTTACTGATCGGATTTAGGATGACAGGTTTATGGAAAATTTGAATGTTTTGAAGTTCTTGATATGAAATATTTATTGAAATAAAAGGGAGCTGATAAATCTTGAGCTGTATAATAGATGGTAGGTATGATGGTCACTGGTGTCTTATGGTGTGATCAGCTCTATGCTGGAGAACTTTTGTTCAAGAATTAAATGAAGCAGATGGTCAGGTTCATATATCAGCTCTTCTGGAGATAAGTAGCAGTGATTAAATATCGTATTCTCTGAAAAGACAAACACACACATGTAAGATTAAATGTGTGTATTGGTGAAAATACAAACCCACATATATATATATATATATATATATATATGATATATATATGATATATATATATATATATATATATATATATATATATATATATATATGTGTCTGCTTATTTGTTTGTATGTACATGCATCGCTTGTGGCTTGTATGCTTTGATGCTTTTAAGTTTCTTTAACTGTTAATTATGTTATTTTTTATGTTATCTTCGGTTTACCGCGTTCAAATTATTTTCCTTTCGCATATAGTATATCCTTGCTTTACTTGAATTAGTTTTCTGACCTCATATATATACTGTATATATATATATATATATATATATATATATATATATATATATATATATATATATATATATATATTTATATATATAGAGAGAGAGAGAGAGAGAGAGAGAGAGAGAGAGAGAGAGAGAGAGAGAGAGAAGAAGAAGAAGAAATTTACCCTCGTGTCTGAATCTAAGCACAGAGTGACGAGTAACATTGAGTGAGCAGGAGTATTACGGTGAAGCAAGGACTACTTTTTATCCATACAAGGTTCCTTGTATGGTGGGTTCTCAGCTTCGTGCTGAGGTAATTTGATCCTGTTACGACAGAGTGCTTTGCTTGCCGAGCTGCTTGGGATGATAAGCCTAAATACTTCTCCAAATTCAGTGTTCTTGGTTACACAAGAGTGTATAACAATCTGAAAAGAGAAACCATTTACTCCACTGTTCCTTGTAAGTATATACATACATAAATATATACAAACTCGCACATGCACTTATACATATATATATGTGTGTATGTGTATACACACACACAATTGAGTTTTTTGTTACCATCAGAGTTAAACGAATAGGTTAGCAACCTGGGTGCTCTTAGCATTTTACTGGAAGTAATGCTACTTTACAATTCAGATTTCATATATTGCAGTTCGGTGTCTTTGTAGCAGCCATTTATGAAATACTGATGATAATGGATGGCCGTAAGGAATACCTCATGTTAACCGTGTTCTTTAATTCATAGGCTTTCCATTAATAAAAACGGCATCCTGAGAAAGATAATGAGTGGTTCTGTATTTATTTATGTCTATTTTTACCCTGTTTGAGATCACTTTCTTCTCTCCCTCTTGATTGTGCTCTTTTTCTTTGTTGCTGATTTTATTATTTCCCCTCGTGTTATTTCTTTTCTGTATTCCCATTTTTTGTTCTCCCTTTTTCTCCTTCCTTATGTTTCCGTTATCTCTCTCTCTCTCTCTCTCTCTCTCTCTCTCTCTCTCTCTCTCTCTCTCTCTCTCTCTCACACATTTTCCATTTTTTCCTTCTCCCTTATTTAATTGTCATTCACTCGCAGCATTTAAGATGTATAATTAATGTTGTAAGAACACCACATCCAAGCAAAGGGATCTCAAATCATCAAACAAAATATCAATGAAGCAAATATGTAATTAAATATAAACTTATTAAGTTTGAACAGTTCTAGTTTTCTAATAGTATGGTAGGTTACACGTTTATGCAAGCAAAAAAACGCTTAAAGACGCAACGTTTTTCCATGTTTATAAACTATTTATTATCAAATGCTAACTGCATCTAACAATTTTTAAAGTAAGTTACTGTTTTGTTTAAATGAAGGCGTCAAATACAAAAATAAAGCTACATTAAGTGAAACTTGAAATTAAACATACGAAACAAAAACGTAAAAATCGTCAGTCATAAAATGTATTATATTCCAGATAGTGTCAAGCCTGGTCTAATAATGTCTCAGTGATAAGAGTGGAAGAAACAGTTCAAAAGAAAATAAAGTGTTGCAAGTAACAAAAGGCGCACGGCCGAAAATATATCAGTAAACATTCCTGGTCTCGGACGGAAGTGAAAGACACCAGCCCACCTGCAATACTGCTTCGGATACCGACAATAGCCGTATTTGATATGTCAGATTAGATTACATCTTATCCAACGATTATAGCTACCTTTTCAACACAATTAAACAACCTCAGACTTTATCTCGTACCAGTATTCAGAAATCGCATCACCAAACCGTTACCCGGAATAAGTTTAATAATTACTCTAACTGCCAAAGAGAAACGCAGACATTTAGTGTTATAACCACCCTGACGCACACTATTCCACAACAGTAATGCGTGGATCGATCACAAGTCGAAGCAGGGGACTACAAAAGAACAATATCTACGACAGTGCCCGGAAGTCTTTTCTTTTAATGCGCCTCACATCCTCAGTTCAGTCCGTGAAAAATGAAATCAAAAGATTAATAGGTAAGCATACGCATACAATTACTCGGTACTCCTTAATTTTGTCAACAGCTGCTAATGTCCAGTCGAAGTCGCTGTGAATAACCCGAATTTTCTATAATTAGGTAAAGATAGGAATAAAAGAGATTATTATTCCAGATTATCGAACACACGTTTATTTTGTCCTTATTTCCCTCCTTTTATTCTTTTTCTTTCCTCGCCCCCATTTCTCTATCCATTCCTTTTTTTAACTTTTTTTTTTTTTACTACCCTTGGTTTTTCTCTCCTACCCTATCCCTTATTTTCATATCTTACTCTTGCTTGCTCTCCTTCTGCTCTTCACCACTATTTTTCTTTTGATTTTTTCCTCTATCTTCTCACGTATCACTTTTTCTTTATTTGCTTATTTTCCATGATTCCATCTCTTGTTTTCTTTGCATTATGCTTTTATGTCTGTTTTTATTGTGTCGTATTATCGTCTTTCGATGTTGTAAGGCTTTGATTAGACAAGAGCTTTCGGTTACCTTCCCGTCGGCCTGCACACAACATAAATCCTTCTGACCTTTGGTCTTCCTCGGCTGACAGACCCTGGATCTGGTCGCGCTCAAGGCGTCGTTGCCTGTAGTTCATGCCCGGTGCTTGTGGGCTTCTCCTTATGAACGTTATTTATTGTGGTCTGCTCTTGTTAAAGTTTCTCTTGCGGCTTTTATTGGCGTTACGTATGCCGTGATAACGAACTTTATATATTTCATTGTCAAGAGTTTATTGGGTGTATGAAGAAATGGCTTCATAAATTACCATCAGATGACATTTTTTTCTGTCTTTGTCTGGGATGGGCAGTTGTTGAGTGTTGAGTTTGCATGGTGTGTTGTTTTTGTTTGTTCCCTTGTTTAGGTATTATTGGTTATATTGAAAGTAAACAATGCTATTTTCAACAGGAGTCTATTTTTGTATTCTAGCATAATACTGTATAAACACTCTCAAGTACCTTTGCATAATATACAAGCTTTCTAGTCATCTCGCCTGTGTTTATATACTTGCATGTATTGTGATACACTCTGGTAGAAAAAAATATAATTGCGTTGATGTGTTCCTTCGTAACAAAGAAAATATCATTTAATCGCCTGTCTTCTTACAGCTAATATTAATGGGACCGAGAGGTTAGCCATGTCTGATCGCAGGGCTTATGACGAATAATACCTGGAGTAAAAGCATTATTGTATTTGTATTCGGAAAAGGAATAATAGTGATGAATAATTGGCATAATGACCGGGATCCAATTTTGCTGCATTACTCGTGACTAATGCCAAGGAATATTCGTGAATAAGGTAATGGTGATGATGATGATGATGATGATGATGATGATTGTGATGCATCTTAGCGTGGTAGTAGATCAAGACAAGTTGAAAAATGAGGATTACCCGTTTAGAAAATTGCGACTGTTTATGAAGACACGAAGCAAATAATTTTCCTAGTGTATGTTTTTATGTTATTTTTTCATGAATGCCCAAAGGAATTTGTGAATTTCATAGTCATTTTATGGCGTGGTTCATTTCCTCTGTAATTATTCAAGCAATTAGCGGAAATTTTTGCATCAAATGTTATTGGAATGCACGTTGCGTCAATAGATATTTAAATTTTTCATATATATATATATATATATATATATATATATTTCGTTGACAGCTTGGCAAAATATCTTATTTATCGTAAACTGATGTGAAGCTTTTAGCAAAATGCATTAGAATATGAGAAGTAATATTTGGGAATTTGCAACAGGAACTGTTGAAACGCAATTGATATATTGAAAGGCCATTTTTATTTGTTGGAGCTCATGGTCATTTTCTAGTTTATGCATGCTTGAATAAAGAAAGCTTTTAAGAAATTAACGTTGTAATTCAGAGTGTTCACATTTTCATGGGAAGTAAGCCAAAAGGCAAGTGATACGCTTCAACACATATGCCTGCCCATAATTGTGAAAAGTCATTAAGTTTGTTATCTGATGAAAAAGAATAAATCTGTAACAGTGTAAAGGTGTAAATAAAAAAGTTTGTCGAATTTCACACACTATTTCTTGTTGCTATTATAGCCCCCATGTCTCTCTACATGTTCTTGCGTGAAAAAAAACGACACGGTTCTCCTTTCGCTCATTGGGTCTACTCCTTTTCTCAAGAGGATCAGAGACGAGTGGATTCCTCCGCTGATTAATGTGATAGGGTCCTAAGCTTCTACTAGTTTGGTGATAATTCTACTCATGTTCAGATCTGTAAACCTTAGACTCTTTCGTTGTGTAGTCTCTCCAGAGTTGTTCCTTTTAAAAAATTCTATTCAGACATACAATTACTTATTAGATAAGAACCTAAATGAGGATATGCGCCATATCATAGTAAATTTCAAAGCAACGGTTTCGCATGAGGAAAATATAAAACAGTACGGGTATAAATGTCAGTTAGATTTTAACTAGAGTGTGTGGCTCCTAAAATGCAAAATATTACTTGGGTTGTTGCAATCCTTTCATTCTGGATAGAACTAATGTAATAAATTTCACAGAATTAAGAATTGATAAGATACAAAGGATTGTAAATGCAGCATGAAGGAAAATTTTAGGTGCCAGAAAAAGAATAGCTATTGCTACAGCTATTGTTAAATCTGCAAATGAAAGGACGATAAATGGGAATCTGGAGCATATAAACAGTATCTTAAATAAAAAAAATAACCATGGCCATACACGAGAAAGCAAGGATATGGTGGAAACCAGTATTGAGGTATATGTAGAAAGTAAACCTGAATACAGGACTGTTGAAGGATGCGATAAAGCTAGAAATAAAAGCAAAAACTAGAAAGTGGAGTGAGTGGAAAGAATAGGTAATAAATTTAGTTTGGAAATATACAAGTGGGAAGGGAAAAATGAAGGAAAACAGATATGGAATACTTTTAATGCAGTCATTTTCTTCTGAACAAGAATAAATGCATTACGATTGAATGTCAAGAGTAAAAATCCAAAGGTGCCAACTGCAATTTTTGCGAAAATATAGAAGAACTCCCATTCATTTGCTGTCATTTTGCTAGGAATGCAGTAAAGAAAGAAAAAAATAGTTGAACCATGACAGTCATGTGAAGGGGGAACAGGTGAAAAAGTGGGAAAGCTTTTGTTGGTGAAAATATTGTGAAAAGACTTATACCATATATGGAGAAACAGACAAAATAAAATGCAAAAGAAATAACCAAACTAGAAATCCATCACACAGGCAGCTGAGGCGCCGTTGCAGAGGCAAAGCCAAAACCCTGAACCTGAACCTTAGCTCTGACTTGAATTGTAAACATAAGTGAAAGCAGCATTTTATTCAAGGTCAGCAGCTCCAAATTTCAACAAACACTATGATTTTAGTCAAATTTAAGCTGATCTGGACAATTATTGATTAAATATTCTGTAGAAATTTACCCAAATTCCACAAATGCTAGGTAGAATTTATAAAAATGTAGAAGCCTACGCTCCGGTGCAATTTATGGTGGTAAACTACATTTATAGACATTTAATGCAGGTGCTTAGAAGTTTCACAGAGATACTTTGTACTTTTAAGGCAGTTGATATGTGATAGGCCCAGGTCTTTCTCAGTTAGGGTGCATATTAAACTCTCAAAACATATCCTTAGTTAAGAACGGTGAAGGTGAAGCTTCGTGTTGGCTCATACGGCGGCGTAATAGATTTGAACCTCTATTCTGGAGTTTGTTTGGTAAACCCAAAACTTTCGTCACCACATTAAAAAAATTTGTAAACCTCTCTCTCTCTCTCTCTCTCTCTCTCTCTCTCTCTCTCTCTCTCTCTCTCTCAAGGAGGTGTGGAAAACTCGAAAGTTTTTACCATGAGAGGTAACAAACATTCAAATTATCCTTAAAGATTGATAATTAAATGAAAATTGACTCGCAGTACAAGGTAACCACCCTTATGTGTAACACTTCAGGATAGGTAATTTACCCGAAACCATTTTCAAGGGAAGGCAGTGAACTTGGAACTCCAATCCAAATGATGGATAATGAGTCCAAAACTAATATTTCAAGGTTTTTTTTTTAATAATCGTAAGGATGGATAATAAATGCTAACTTATATTCCAAGGTTTGGTAACATTAACCACAAGGATGGACAACGATCTCGAATGTGTCACAAATTTTATTGTCAATAATTTTCAAATCTTCAAAATATGGTGCAGGAGTATTGTCAAGTAGAATAATTCCAGTGAATGAGTGTTCAGTGTTACTTTGGGAATATCGATACAAGTACCATCAGCATCACTTTCATCATTATGGGCATCACATTCCATGTACAGAAGTTTTGAATATCTGTATATATACCATTGGCAGTCTGATATATTTGCTTAGTTGTTGATCTGGAGTTACACGGGACGATATCATTTTGTTCACCATCATCATAAAACTGTATTTTTTTTCCTGGTAGTTGTTATTCAAGTTGAACAACAGCATGATACTTGCGATAAATTTCAAATTCATAGATGCAGCTTGCAAAATAACGAAGTGTCATGGTGCGTAAAATCCTATAGTGTAAAAGTGGAATTTGGATGTTCAAAACCGAGAACCAACGAAATCGGTGTCCCAGGTGTTTCTGCTGAAACTAAAGATGAGGTTGTACCCCTCAGGTGTTTTATGTCATAACTAGGAACATCACTCTTGGACCATGTGAGGGAGATTATTCATCGTAATTTTGCATACGTGGTTTTGAAGGGCTCGTCAGTAAATATTCCAAAAATGTTCTTAAGCAATTTATTAGGTAACAATAATATTCAATAAAAATTTGCTAAGTATAAAACAAGTAACCTGGGGGAAGGCGGTCAAACTTGTAACGTACACATATGTAAAATAAACAACTTGTTATTAAGTGTTGACATTGCTTCGGCTGTTCCATACAATACTCCCTCTGGTATCGATTAAGTACAAAGCTCGTGTAAATATTGAAATCGACCATTCAACACAGCTTTTGAAGGTTACCTACAAATATGTAGCGAAAGGGCCAGACCAAATAAACCAACAAGATGCTGACCATTTATAAACTCAACGTACATCAGAAACTCTATGTTGAATTTTGTAGTTTTATTCATGGAAAAGTAATGCTTAAAGGTTGAGGTTTCAGCGTACTTGTAGTATGTCATATGGTGTCTGCGAGAGGGGAATCATTTTCATATTCTATCCATCATTCTTAGAATGATAATTTAGACATTCAAGGGATTTCTAATTACGTTAAGTGGGTGCTTGACCTTGAAATAATTTTTCGATTTACATATATATAATAGATGTTATGACAAAATCGTCATAATTTTTGTATAATTACAGAGGCCGTGAATAAATTAATACTCCATGTAGAATTCTTTATGGATCTTGAGTGCAAATTTAGTCTATCTGCTGGTAACTCAATGTTTGAATGATCAATCCATTAGAAGCGTTAGCTTTATTTTGAGTACATTTTTGAGGCAGTTATGACGGCTACTTCTGTCTTGAACAAAAGGTGAAGAATAATTACAGAGGCCTTGGATAAACGTTTCTTGCTGCTTAAATGATGTGCCAGTTCGACTATGTCCGTTACGTTAATTTGTACAAATTATTTAAAATGTACGTACTTATAAGCACAAAAGGCCATTAATATGGAAAACAAGTGTCCGCTAAATAAAAAAAAAATCGTATTTGACAAAAACAAAGATGGCAAAAGGGAATAGAAGAGGAAATTACAGCTAAAAACAACAAATTAATAAATGCGGACTATCATAACGAAATTTAAGAACAGGATAAATCTTGAGTAAGTGTGGCAAGTAGCAACTTCTCAAGGTAGTTAATGTGACAATTTGATGGGTCGTCAGGGATAGGTCCCTTGAAGTGGCCTCATGATTTACAACAGAACTTCACCTAAAATACAGGTAATCAGC
>NC_089761.1:54454272-54479272 GCF_040412425.1 Macrobrachium rosenbergii | reverse complement strand
CATATATCAGCTTCCACATATCTTATTGTTCCGAAGTAGTTGGCATTCAGTAGTGCGTTCAAATATTTTAACTGATGAAATTATCTTGAATTTTTATCTATCTATAATAAGTTTTTAATTTGCTTTTTATTTTTATAAATTTCATCATCAATTTCAATTGAAGGTGGTCATGACTAGGTAGTATGAAAAAATTATTTTACATTTTCCGTCCAGTTCCTGTATCAAAACTATTTATATGCATCCGTCAGTCTTCTTCAATCAGGAATTGCTTGAGTGCATGTGTGAGACTGGGTAGTTTTCTCTGCTTTCGATGGAATGCAGTTTCATATTTGTGGAAAGTTGGCTTCAATAAAACCAGTAATTTTTGTTGAAATTCTAGCGGGTCATTGCACTGCTTGGCCTCCTCTGAAAGTAGAATATTCCTAGCTTTCATGAGGCTGGATGTGTGTGCGTTTGCATGTAAGTGTGAATTTATGTGTGTATGTGTGCGCGCTCCTCCCCACATATTTTAACACAGTTTCGTCCTCACCTCAAATAAAGCTTTAAAATTTTAGATTTTTTTTTTCAGTGTTCTTTGCATCAATGTGGAATTACATAAAATATTGGTTTTTAAATATATACGGAATAATAAAACAAATATATATGGAATAATAAAGTGAGGTCCCATTGAACAGAATTTCCATATTTGAAAAAAACGGAGGTCTGGGAAATATAGCAAAATGGCGAATAGGAAAAGAAATCTTCATATAAGTGTATTTAAGTATTGACGATGTTTTAGGTTAGCTGTTGATTCGTCTGAATTAGCGATTATTCAAGTCTAAATTTGTTCATATGTAGATTAGCGATTAATTCAAGTCTGATTAGCGATGAGTTCAGTAAAATTAGCGATTAATTCAAGTATAACGGAACTTTCAATTGAGATTTTGCACTGACAGGTTTCATTACGGTAAGGCAGATCGATCGATTGCCTGGCTGACAGAATTCCAAAAACTGGTGCTGCAAAAAAAAATATGGTCATCGACACCGGAAATATTCGATATGTTATTTATAAGAGGGAAAAAGTAAGTTCTTGTGAAAACTATTCGCCATTCTACGCATACAAAGTTGTATATATGGTTGAGGATCTTTATTTCAGAGGTACTTTTTTTTTTTTTTGTCATTGTTCGTTTTTCCACATCCATGCCTTCACAAACCGGGTGGTGTAATCCGGCCTTGATCTCTGCAGAGGACCGGCTTCTTCTTTTTCTAACTCTTCCTGCGATCCAGGCCGGTTACTGAAGAATTTTTAGTCAGTCGTTATCGCTACGGTAAATCACTGATTTCCCGTCTACGGCTCTCGTAGGCCGGATGGGGTGGGGGTGGAGGAGAAAAACTAGTGTCGGGTGCCTGATTTGTGCAATGTGCATGTTTGGCCATGTCATTGGGAATTTGTGTCTCTTCGACGTATCTCATTAGATTCCCACGATAGTCTTCTACTTCATACAGATGCAAGAATTCCATTTCTATCCCCTCTTTTATTCTTTTGTCATGAAGGGAAATATTTGATTTTTGAGTTATGACAATCATTTTACTCTCTCTCTCTCTCTCTCTCTCTCTCTCTCTCTCTCCCCAATAGCGATGTGCGTTTATGATTCGTGCTCTGTTGGCGTTTGTTCTCCTTCTGTATTTGCATGCCTTATCGGATGGAATTAAGTTTCCAAGTTTTACAAATAAGCCCGGCTTCTTCTCGAGTTTCGTACTTTTTAAATAAGGACGGAACAGTGTATGCTCTGTTTTCCGTCTGAAAGTCGACACAGGTCAACACTGACGTTCGCAAGAGTCATTCGTTATATTAGATCTGGTGTGCATATGAAAACCTTTGGATATTTTATATGTGCCAGACAGTCTGTACCCCAGTATGTAAAAGTGTACGGTGATGAATTGTACGTTTGTATGTTGCTATATACTTGGTTCACATGTGATTGTTATGGCTGGAAAAGTATATTTTTTTTTTTATTTGCTCCAGTGAGAAGAACAAAATTGCAATTCGACCACGCTATGGGAAGAGTGAAGTACGCATCTCATGTTCCTTTCCCAGAGCAGGGAAGGTTTTGAATGTGAATATGAGGAGAGAGCGTTGCTAACGAATGATAATAGGTGTCCATCCAGAACTTCCTAACGGAAGTGAAGATTTCCTTGTCTAGAGTATGTGAGAAAGTCGGTAAGTTTTGGTTGAGAGGAGGTCGCAATCGAGGCTATTTAGTCACTGACAGAGATCTGTCAGCACTGCGACTCACGAAATAGTGCTTTGAATAAGTTCCTTGAACTCACGAAACACTCAATTAAGAATATGTAGATTTTGCAAAAGTAACAGAACTAAAGGTACTTCCTAATATCTCAGAAGCACTGTTGTACATTTACCTGGCAGGACAATGTACTGCTGAAAAGTTTCAGAATAAACAAGAAGGTCTTATAAGGAAAGTAACTTTGAAATGATAATGATAATATATATATATATATATATATATATATATATATATATATATATATATATATATATATATATATATATATAAAATTAAAAAGCTTTTGTGCCCTCAACAAACTCGATTCAGCTGTGCAGTAAGAACAAACTTTGAAAACCAAGTGTTTGTTTTCTGAATGCGATGTGTTTTTAAATCTGAGTGAAGAAATTCTTGAACTTGCTCGAAGGAATGTTAGTGATTGCTTCAGTTCTCATCGATGGCTCAATTACCCCTTCTGCTTGTGTATTTACTTGCGATCGATCTTTCTCCAGGTCGCTCTTTTATGATGACATTCCATTTGAAGCGCATAACAGGCATTCTTTGGTCACTGGTGATAGATACACACACACACACACATATATATATATATATATATATATATATATATATATATATATATATATATATATATATATATATAATGTATATACATACACACAGTAACATATATATATGTATATATATATATATATATATATATATATACACACTCTATGTAACTTTCTCCGTAAGTTTGGGCCGGTTCCAGAATGTTATTGTTCTTAAGGTTGCTAGCCCTATGCCCTTCACCTTGTCTGTAGCTTACCACTTTACGCTAAGTACCACGTGCATAGTTCATCGATTAGGTCAAGTGAAGCATTAGTCGTTTTATTGGAGTTTCCCCAAGTTCATTAGCTAAGCTTGGGAATTGAGCCTGGGCTCTTTTCCTGCTTAGATAATCATCTTCAATACATGACAACGAGGTCCATATGTCTGTGCGTGTATGTGTATTATATATAATGCTTTCATTGTTTATTTTTCATAAGTGTGTGTGTGCCCTCATTTTGATAATACTTTTAAGATATGTCTTCTTGACTGAGGAAAGAGGGATTCTAGAGACGTATTATTCTTAAAAATATTGCTTATGCATAATCCTAGAGAAGAATTGGGAAATAATAAATGAATTCCTTTATTTCCAATTAATATTGAATCATTAACTAAAAGGTAGTGCATGGCTGTGCTCAAAAATTTATTTCAGAATTCCAGTTCGTTTTAGCTCGCTTTACAAGTGTCACAAATAACAGTTAGAAAATGAATAGCTTGCTGCGTTTGTTGGCAAGTTTACAATTGAAATTGTTGATGAACGACAAGGAGCAGTGTCACGTCCTTGGTCAACGAATGCTCGTAATGGCTAGACGTTCCTTTAACCTTTACTTTTTTTTAAGAGGCAGGTCTGGTCTCCTTTGGCGTCAGCCACGACCCTTCCTCCTCCCCATCTTCCTCCCTCTTCCCATCCCCTCCCCCCCTCCCCCTCAGCGCTTGCAATTTTTTTTCTGTGCTGAACTGCATAAAGTTGCACGTGTCGTCGGCCTTCCTTGACGTAAATAAACAACGGTTTGACTTGTGACGTCAGTATCAAAATGAGGGGTTCATCTGAATCCCTACTGCATATCTGGGGAAGATGTGTAATGCAATGCTGTTGCCGATTTGTGGTGTAGCTACACAGTGTTCGGAGTAATGTATTTGTTGTTTAACTACGGAACTTTAAAGTGCTTTAAATTGTTGCAGTGCAGTGTTTCCTTGTATATTATTATGTAGCCGTGTTACGATATAGGCACGAGTATGTGTCGTCCAGGTTGACCGAGATGTGCCCTAAGATAAGAACCGTATGGCCCCAAAACATATCGTTAGCTAAAGTGTGAAGCCTCACCTTTCCGTATAAACTTTAGTTCACGTAATTTTTTTTTTTTTTGCTTCCCATCGTTAATATTAGTATTATTTTAGTTGCTTAATGTTATTGCTACTGCTGAAAATGGAATTTTACAATTTTATTTGGAGGCAAGAAAGTCAGCTAAGCCAGAACATATCATACTAGAGTTTTTTTTTTACCTGCTCCATGATAGACAAGATATACAACTAAATGTTGGTCCTTTTCGCTTCCCATGGTACAACTCATTGAACTTGCATTGTCCATGTAGAAACTGGGTTTATTTCGTCTTTTGAGTTATGCTAGATGAGAAACCCCAATTGTTTTCGTACTGTATATTGTGACTGTTTCTCGTGGGAACCCAGACTCGTAGACTTAAATTTGATTATTCACAGGTATTAGATATCGTAAACTCTCTCTCTCTCTCTCTCTCTCTCTCTCTCTCTCTCTCTCTCTCTCTCTCTCTCTCTCTCTCTCTCTCTCTCTCTCTCATAAAAATAAAAGGATACATTTCACTAGTAGTTCAGGGTAAGTCAAGACAGAATAAAATAGTCAAAGTGATGCCTCGAAATTTATCCATTTTAGAAGACGGAGATGATGGAAGTTTGCTCACATCCGTACGGCATATAAATATGATAATCAGTTTTAAACAGTGGCTCTTGAAAATTTACGTCTAATAACTTCGTCTCTACGGATACATAAAGCCTTGCGAACAAAACCCGGCTTTACGAAAGTACTATATGTGTTAAAAGTTAAAAAAATAGAAGTTAACGCCAATTTTTGTTAATTTTGGAATTTAGAATCGTTAAGGAGGTTGTTACATATTATGTCCCTTAGACTGGAGGCTAATATACGGTCGATTGATTAAATTTTTTATTAATGAAAACTAGGAAATTGTAACACGAATCTCTCTCTCTCTCTCTCTCTCTCTCTCTTCTCTCTCTCTCTCTCTCTCTCTCTCTCTCTCCATTAGTGTAATAGACTTGAGTAAGAACAAAATCAATCCTTGACCCCCAAGCTTGACCCTGCTGCCTCATGAGTGATGACTATAACCGTTTTCTCTGCTAATGTGGACCCAGGACATACAACGGATGACAACAACAAAGTCATCAGCTTTTTCTTAAATGAATTCGCTCTTGCGTTCAGTGACTCTCTCTCTCTCTCTCTCTCTCTCTCTCTCTCTCTCTCTCTCTCTCTCTCTCTCTCTCTCTCTCGCTGAAAAGTTGAGTACTGTGAAAGTAACGCTGACGAACTGTACACAGCAAAATTCTAGGTTAGCGAAGGTCATTGCTGTCGCTAAGTCTTGTACCTGGTCACAGCTGTGAAGACAACGCCAGATTGTCGTGTTAATGGGAGAAATTTGATGATGTTCATCTAAAGATTAATCATGTTTTACGGGGTTGTGTATTAGTTTGCTTATTTGAATATTCATGTATTTTGTTGGATAAGTTGTATAACTAATATTTTTATTTTATGGCTTGAATTTACTTACGGATTTTTATATCCTTATGGTGTTTGTCTGTTGTAGATGGCGCAGAATAATACACACCCTCTTCCACGGTATATGTTGAATGCATGCTTGCTTGTTTACTAATACGTATACAAATGTGCTTTGATGTTGAAGAGAACAAGTTTATGCTTTGCTAATTGCTACTCGAGGGAAGGCGTCCGAGGGCTCCGGTATTCTAGGTGTGAAGCTATTTTTACTCCCTTATCTCGTTTGTACCCTAAGTAGAGAGAGAGAGAGAGAGAGAGAGAGAGAGAGAGAGAGAGAGAGAGAGAGAGAGAGAGAGAGAGAGAACTGATGCGTGCATGCGCTTTAAAGATGACTTTTTTTCATGTGCATGAGAGTTCCCAGTGAAATTGGATGCCCATTTATGTTAAACAGAAGGAAACAAAACAAAGATGACGGAAGGGAGTTCATTGTGCCTCCCTCTACACTAAAATAATTAGCTTAAGCATTATATAATGCACATAAGATAGGCTTTCGTGAGCTTACATTGTGCATCTCACCATCATGAGTCATCAACGCCGCATTAAAATCTTATTATTAATTTCTGAGTATGTTTAGGCTGCATTTACAGACATCTCCAACACACATCTCCATCAACTTTTATATCAACGCTCGTACAAGTCGTACATACCTATAAGTGTTCTATTTGTCTCTAAAACATCTAAAGTGTTTCAGAAATAAGAAAGAAACAACTATTCTCATATCTTTCTGTTAAAAATTAAACAACCATTATTTATAAAGACCAGTTTCCTTTATAAATTCTGTACACATTTTATATATTATACGTATATATCTACATATACATATATATATATATATGTATATATAAATAAACACATACATATCCATATATATATATTTATATATCAATATACATATTATATATATATATATATATATATATATATATATATATATATATATATATATATATATATATATATATATATATACACACACACACACCTATCTAGCGTAAAAAATATCACAAAAATATGTAAAGTAATACAAGAGTAATTCAGCAAACTTATTTATCCAGTGAAATTCGGGACGTGATATTCTAACAGCACCTGCTTTGAGAGCACATGGAGTGACCTCTTGCTCAAAAGGTTAATTGGTCAGTAGCTGATGAGTTTTCATTTTCTGCTTCAAAAAGATGAGATTTGAAAGTAAAAATGTTATCATTCGAATCCAATTTCTCAGTAATTTACTCAGTGTAAAATCAGTTGATTTTTGGTATTTAAACAGAAGCCCATTAATATGTAAATTCATGCAAATTAACAAATACACCAAATGATTTTAAGATATAAATCGAAATCATATTAGAAGGAAAAAATCACCGCAGATATTGTTTATTAACAAAAAATTCAAACACAATAAAAAAAAATATCTAAATGATGAGACGTCATCAAGAATACTTTAGAGTGTGTATAAAAAATAATAAACATATTTGTAATTCATAAAGTTTTTTGTAGTGTCACAAACAAAAAGATCTGGCCATGAGCTTTGTAGGTTGATTTTTTTCTCTCAGAAGGAAGTTCACTTTAAAGTTCATTCCGTAGGCTGCTGTAACCGCTGCAGACTCATTTTACGAACCGGACACTAAAAGGTTACCCCCAAGCCCACGCTAGCAGCTGCGGCTTAATTACAAACTGTTTCCCAGGGTCGTCCTCGCCCTACCGCCCTTACAGCTGGAGCAAAAAAAAGGGGAAGGCCTTTATGACTCTGTGATATTGCTACCGTTGTCTGGTGAAATTAAACAAGAACATAACTGAATAAGACCGATATTTGATAGTTGACTAACGTCATAACAGAAAGGTCACTGGTGGCACTGTGTTAGAAACATAGCAGAGAGTAATAATGATTCCGCTCCTCAAACACTTCCTCGTTTTGATGGAACTTTCCAATAAATAAACGGAATTTACAGACTTCTTCACTAGATGATGAAGCGAAGATACAGCAGCTGAGATGACTATGTGACTATAACGATTGGTCCTCATTATGCTTCATGTTATTGAACTGGATTTACATTTACTCTACAACTTATCAAATTGCTTATAATACTGATCAGTGCATATGGTAGACTTGACTGTTTATTCAACGAGTGGGGTGATTCGCGGTTTCTTCGTAGTTCTGAACAGAAAGTCTGAGAGCATGCACGCAACTCTGGAATAACACTAATGATAATTTTAGAGAAATCTCTTCGTTCTATTTTCTTCAGTTTTCTGTGAACAGACGTCTGTGTGATGCCAAATGTCCATTTAGAATACCTGACTTGACAAACGGTCAGACAATAAAAGCCCAAGAGTGGCAACATAAAAGGAATAAGATTTTACTATGAAAAACTAATAAATGAATCTATCGACCTCATCAAATTAACCATTTTACAGAAAGATGTAAGTAAAATATTTGAATTTTTACAAAGATACAAGAGGTTGGTTATTATTTATTTCCTATATCTGAAGCACTTCAAATGTTTTTTTTGGGGGGGTGTGGTGGAGAAATGGTATTTATAGGTGTATACGAAGTGTATGAGAGTTTATATAAAATTTGACGGAGATGCATGGAAATGTATGTTAATGTAGCATAAACATACTTAAATATTAACAAACAGGTTTTTAACGCGGCGTTGATGACCTATGATGGGGTGATGCACAGTGTCAGTTCATGAAGGCCTGTCTTATATGCATCTTACAATATTTAAGCTAATATATGTATTCACCTGGTAATGGACAGAAAACACAGATGTGCATATGTGTGTAACCATATATTTTATATTTACAGGACACACACATGTGCATATGTGTGTAACGACCATATTATATTCTTTAACATACTCAGGACGGGGCTGTCATGACTGATGCAACAAACAAAGGAGGGAAAACAACAAAACAATATAATGAGCTCAAAATTAATTTATTTACAATATTTATAAGCGAGTCAGGTCTGGTAAAAGATAAACCATAAATACAAAAAATAAGCCAAAAGGCAGCACTAAACAAAAGCAAGTCAAATAAACAAAAAGTAGCATTAAACAAAAAAAAAAAAAAAGGCAAAAATAAACAACAGCAGGCAGAAAAAAACCAAACATACGTCCTCCATCGGGCACCAAGACAGCCCTCAGCTGCACGACAGGGACAAAAACCCACAAACCAGAAAACCCCGATTGAGACGTCAGGACAGCCTCACGCTGTCATCAAAGATGAGCATATATATATATATATATATATATATATATAATATACATATACATGTATGTGTGTGTATTTTCGTTGACGGCAGATGCAACAAACAAGGAGGGGAAAACAACAAAAACAATTCATTTTTATTTACAATATTTACAAGATCAAGTGTTCATTTTGATAATAAAGTTCAAGTAGCATTAAACAAAAAAAAAAGAGCACCGATTATTACGTATGCACTTTATGGTACATTAATTATAGTTCTTTATATTAGTTTATAACACTCCGAGGGATTGGTATGGTTTGTGTGCGTTTTGACATACAGATAGATAGATAGATAGACAGATAGAAAGAAAGAGTTTGAGAATGTTGGTGATGATGACATAATTGAATTCTATTTCTTGCACTTTATAATAGAATTTCACTCCGTGGAGCCTCCTTTGCCTGACTTATTTCTCCGTGTTCAGGAAGTTCGTTCCCTCCAGTGGACCTGGGTCCTGTACTCGAGCGAGCTTGAATGCTTTTGGGTATTTGGTAATTCTCATTGTCTCTGTTAACCCAAGCTTTGGATCATGTATCTGGTAGGTATTCAGTCGTTGTGGGCCGCAACCAGGGTTCAGAAGGGGATTGCACTACCAACCGCACCCCAAAAAGACTTGCTGAGAACCGGAAGCCTTTTGCAGTCACCACCCATCTCTCTCTCTCTCTCTCTCTCTCTCTCTCTCTCTCTCTCTCTCTCTCTCTCTCTCTCTCTATATATATATATATATATATATATATATATATATATATATATTTATTTATTTATTTTTATTTACATATATATACATTATATAATGTATGTATTAGAGAGTGAGAGAGAGAAAGTTGGTTTTCTCATCCTCTTAGTCACGGTTTATTCGTTTTTATTAATATGTGGTAAATGTCATGACCCAAAATTAATTATGAGAATTAACTTTCATTCGAATTCAGCTGGGTTATGTTTCAGTCATTTTGCATTTACTTTCCACTTCTTGCTTCTGGGCTGGAAAAGCGAGTTAACGCTCCAGTCTTGATATACAAAATAAAATTCTCTCTCTCTCTCTCTCTCTCTCTCTCTCTCTCTCTCTCTCTCTCTCTCTCTCTCTCTCTCTCTCTCTCTCTCTATATATATATATATATATATATATATATATATATATATATATATATATATATATATATATATATATATATATAATGTTCCAGAAGATGGTAGCCCTGCAAATGTCAGATAGCCCATTTGATCACCACAGTCAGCTGACAACCAGCTCAGGTCAACAGAGGCAGATCTTAGCTTAAAATTTCCTTCGTACTTGATCTCGAATTCAGGTCCTCTTGCTGGTGAGGCTAGCGCTTTAATCTTCAGACTCCAAAGATATATATTATGTATCTATATAAATACATGTGTATATATATATATATATATATATATATATATATATATATATATATATATGTATATATATGTATGTGTGTGTGTGCTTGTGTTGCGTTATTGTAACGCATGTTCTCAAAGGGAAAAAAGATGGTGAGCTAATGAAAACGGCTTAGAAATATTTATGTTAGTTCGGGGAGAAAATGTTGTGCCCAGAGTGGTTTAGGAAGGAAGGCTGACTATTAATGATGAGTTGGACGTTATCAATATAAGACTCTTTTAGGCCTTATCTGTTATTTTTTCAGGTTAAGAAGCACATTTGGAGACGACGACAAGGAATAGGATCCCTGTGATCGTCAAGGCTTTAGGTTTCGTCTTATTAAACGCAGAAGAACTTTTCACGGTTCATAGAATGCTCTATAAATGACCTGTGTAGTTGAGAAAAGTAAATTTAGAATAATAAAGCAAATAAAGAAATTTTCCTGTCATGAATATCAGATATTTTAGGGTTAATGTGTCCATGGGAAACTGGTATGGGAACTGTCAAAAGAAGAATGGATTTATTTTTTACAGGATTTAATTTGCGTTCTCAAGGATTTCAGCGAAATTCATTATGAGAAAGGTTTTGTCTTGAGTTTTTGCCGCTTTTGTAGTGCACTAAACGATCTTAACATGTACATTTTCTCCTTCTACAACTCAAGATGTAGTTCCACTTATTATAAAGAATTATCAATTGATTAATTGTAAAGTATTATCAGCTGCGTGTTGTCAGTTGATTAAGCAGTTGATAATATGCTTAATCATTCCTGAATGATTAATTTAAGGTGGTCAATCCGGGTGGAGCACCACATCGTATTGAAATCTAAATAGTTTACATACCTCGAACTTTATTTCCATTTTGAACTTAGTGGCAGAGAAGCTGAATTGACTTTATGTTATTGGTGCCCCACGAGGATATTATTGGCTCATTTGTTTCAGATGTTAATGTAATATCAGAACAGATATTACATGTGGGATTTGTTGGTAAATTTACAGTTTAGCTGATGTTAATAAATATTATAATACATATTTTCCAATTAATTACCGAGTTTATTTGTAAGGAATGGCGTTTATTATTATTATTATTATTATTATTATTATTATTATTATTATTATTATTATTATTATTAAATTTTAAATGTTGTTGCTAGTCCAAACCTTTAACCATTTCAGCAACCCCTACCCCACACACACACACACGCACACACACACACACACACACACACACACACACACACACACACACACACTAATATTGCTGATGCTACTATAACTAACAGGGAAAAAGGGGCGTGATCGGGTAAGTAAAAGATTCCCTGATATAGGTCACGTATACCCCATCGAGCCAGAGCTTTGAATTCCTGTTCACCAGGGTACGTTCATGCACAGGCCCTTGACACTACCGAGCTTTTGACATTGAACAACTTAAAGTTCTCCACTTCCGCAAAATGCCGGTGTGGTAAAAATAAGTGGGGTTGAGTTGTTGTGATAATTAATATTATTATTATTGTTGTTGTTGTTGTTGTTGTTGTTACATAAAAATAGCCATATTATCACACAGTAAAATACAACGATACTGAAATTCATTTTCAGTCTTAATAAAAATAACATGACGACGAGGATAATCAAGATAAAATGAGGAAGTACTGTACATGTGTGAATATATCTGGAAAAACCGAACATATTATCACAGTAAATGTCAGTGGGCCTCCGTTGTGCAACTGAATACGCGAAACTTCTCAACCGTTTGACTGCGTATATAAAAAAGTCTATATTTCTCGAAAAGAAAATAGTGCAAGCATTAAAAGCATATCATTTTCATTACTGCGTAGTTCCCAGAAACGTGTTGTTGAATTCCACCCAGAATACAGCCGGTCATTTCTCCGATAAGATGATATTTATGGTCCATTTTCAGGTTAGTGATTCCAAGTTTTGGCCGTGATGGATTCTGTGATGGGTCGAGAGCCGAGGGCTGGAATTACTGTGAAGGGCGGACAAGGTGGTGAGTAGCAGTTACCTTTCGTCATTTTCTCATGGGATGGAGCATCGCCCTTGGCAGTTTATATATATATATATATATATATATATATATATATATATATATATATATATATATATATATATATATATATATATATATATATATATATATATATATATATATATATATATTATATATATATATATATATATATATATATATATATATATATATATATATATATATATATATATATATATGTGTGTGTGTGTGTGTATATACACGTACATACATATATATGTGTGTTTATTTTATGTTGACAATAAAGCAAATTAATTGTTTACTTCATGCATATATATATATATATATATATATATATATATATATATATATACACACACATATATATGTATATATATAAGATATATATATAAATTATGTGTATATATATTTATATATATATAAAAATTATTTGCTTTATTTTATGTTGATAATAAAGCAAATCAATTGTTTACTTCATGCAGTTTTTATTGAAGGCGATTTTCTCCCGTTTTTGAGATGGCGAAGAGGGAATAAAATATTTCGTAGGAACTATATACGGGTATTTGTGTTAAATATATTTGGTGTTTAGATATGAACTGAATTACAGCTACATTTTTGAAATGCATACGTCTTTGTTAAATGTCAACCTCATTATGGGTTGCTTTTACTAATTACTAAAGGTTTATTATTATTATTATTATTATTATTATTATTATTATTATTATTATTATTATTATTATTATTATTATTATTAACCTTAAATGTACGGTATGATGATCTGATTACAATTCAATTCAGGTTACCTCGCCATGACCAGTTTCATTGATCCGTATTTGGATTATGCAAATTGCGTTGCTAGAATTGTTTGCAACTTGTTTGCTCTAGTTATAATTACGTAGCAATGTTTGCTGGACAGATGGTTTTGCAGTCAAATAGCGGATTGATGCTACTTACTTCAATGTTGTGTTTATCAATTTGCCATCTTGTTTGCCGTTTTTTTATATAAGTGTTTGTCATGTAGAAGCTCGACAATAATAATAATAATAATAATAATAATAATAATAATAATAATAATAATAACAGTGGATAAGAAAACAGAATTGTTTATGAAGAAAATAGTATTGTTTATATATATATATATATATATATGTATGTATATATATATATATATATATATATATATATATATATATATATATATATTATATATATATATATATATATATATATATATATATATATATATATATCTTGCTTGGGTGTCAGTCTTGGCTGGGGCAGAAACACTTATCACTTATAATTCCCTTTGGGCGTGTGTTATACCTTATGTGTAGTGATTTCGCCAGTAAACAATACTATTGGCTTAATATTTGTGAATATAAAACATTAGCGTGTATAATGTTATACACACGCACACGCACACACATATATACTGTATATATATATATATATATATATATATATATATATATATATATATATATATATATATATATATATATATATATATATATTTATATATATATACACTGTATATATATGATTATACTCACTCAGACATGCGATTTATATATCTAACATTCGTAGGAAATTTAAACAGGTTTGTGAATCTTGACCGATGTCGGCTTTATTGGAAATCCATCTTCTGAGTATTGATAGAAAGTGGTAGAAATTCACAAAGTATATGCTAGCAACACAGCACATACGAACATGCACACTGTTGGAAACCAAATATTCGCACCTATCAAGTGCTCGTTGGTGGAGTCCTACCCTCATTAGTGACAGGCCAACTTTTACAAATCCGATAATCGTGTGATGTCCTGATTCCCTTTCCCCTGAATGCATATATTTTTAGGGAGGCGGGGCTTCCGCACGATAATCTGATTTCCAAAAGTTGACCTGTCACTAATGAGGTTAGGATTCCACCAAAGAGCACTTGTCAGGTGTGAATATTTGGTTTCCAACCGTTTGTATGTTCGTATGCATTGTATTGTGAAATTATACCCCTTTCTTTCAGTCTTACGAAGATGGATAAGCAATAAAACCGACACCGGTCAGGATTCACATCCTTGTTTCATTTTCTGTGATCGTTAGATATTTACAAATTGTACTTGTATGTATATGTAAATGTGTATTATAATTATAATATATATAAATGAATATATATAACATATGTATGTGTGTAATTATATATATATATGTATATATGTATTTATATGTATGTATGTATACATATGTACATATATATTTATATATACACACATATATAATGTTCGTTACTTGTGTAATGTCTCCGAACTTCTTGTTTGATTGAGTTCTGTGATATTATTTATTGAAGGGTACTTTAGATACAGTTGTCCTGTAATTAACAGTCCATCTGTACAATCTTTGTTGTTCGCTTGAGTGTCTCCGTTGAGATATTTTACTCCTGATGTGCAGTATTTATGGTTGCGTTTTATTTAGGGGGAGGTGTGTATTTTCCCGCATTTATGCATCACTATACGTTCTGGATATTTTATTGTCCTAGTGTGCGTATGCTCCCTCCAGAGTTTTGTCTGACCCGCTCGGCTTTCGGCAATATTAGAGCGTATACCATGAAGTTTTACGCTGTGTACTTTTTATATATTTTACCTGTGGTTTTATATTACATATATATATATATATATATATATATATATATATATATATATAATATAATATAATTATATATACAGTGTATACCATGAAGGTTTAGGCTGTGTACTTTATATCTTACCTGTGGTTTTATATATATATATATATATATATATATATATATATATATATATATATATATATATGTATATATTATATATATATATACCTATATATATATATATATATATATATATGTATTATATATATATATATATATATATATATATATATATATATATATATATATATATATATATATATATATATATATATATATATATATATATATATATATATATGCAGTATAAATCCGCATGTAACAATATTTCTGCTTGATGGAGGTGACCCGAAGGTCACAGAGGTGTTTCAGCGTCAGTAGCATGAATAATCGGCGGTTTTTGCTTTTAATCGCTCAGATTTTCTCTACTAGTCCAGTATTTCGGTTCCCTGCTACTAATAGGCCTCTAGTGTGACGAAGGCCGTACTTCTCCCAGTAATGCCTCTAAATGGCACCGTCCTGGAGGTGGTTGGTCAGTCT
This sequence comes from Macrobrachium rosenbergii, assembly GCF_040412425.1. Classification (NCBI taxonomy): domain Eukaryota; kingdom Metazoa; phylum Arthropoda; class Malacostraca; order Decapoda; family Palaemonidae; genus Macrobrachium; species Macrobrachium rosenbergii. The sequence goes on along the minus strand of NC_089761.1, from coordinate 54,463,714 downwards.
CCTCGACCGTCGAGTTTTAGTCATCCCAATATACAGTATACTGCTTGATGAGGATTCCTTAAGTTAGTTTTTTGGGACTTGAAAGTGCGGAGTTCCTTGTTATCTTAATATGATACTTTTTTTATACTGATCGTATACTGTACAACGATGTTTATGCCTGTCCAATTGCCAGCTGGATGGACGTTGGTCTTATAGTGTGTTCATCTTCTAGGTAGGCCGTCGTCATTTGGCTTTACATAATAAATTATTACCTTCCCTTCATCAGTGTGTTTGATTGCCCACTAAATTGGCACTATAGCATCAGTCCAAAATGGTGACCCTCTGGACAGTGGTGTCGAGGAAGCCGATGGCCATAAGTTGGGCGGCCCTCTGAAATTTGTTATGAGTAGCAGCCCAACTGCTGCCGTGGGAAAGGGCGCGTCGGGTGAATGTGCCTACAGGACATTTCAAACAGCGCCCTGCATCAGTAGCTATGACATAGACCGAGGTGTCGATGATATCTCCTGTTACTTAAGGAGGTTATCAAGGAAGGAAAGATGATTGTATCGCTTTTTGTTTGGTGAAGAGTAGACCAGACTTTGCTTCAGAGGCGTTCTGGAGACATATATCTGTATATCTATATCTAACATATCCCCTCGAGTAGGACGCCTTGACGAGATGAGGGGCTAAGGGACCCTGGCCTTTGGGTCCAGGTCCTGGCGAATCACCCTACATAGTTTTTGGTTTAAATGGAGTGCACATTTCCACAATCACAAAATTTTACTGCTTAGGTGAGTTTGAGAAGGGATTGTTTTTTGGAAGGGGTTTGCATTTGAATCTAATTGTGGGAGTTGTGGTGGTTGAGTCACCACCCGGTATGGTTTGGACCTAAGAGATGGTGATGGGATTTTTCCCATTGCTATCTTGAGGGCGGAACCATCTCTAGGGATCAGCCCATCGGAATCCAGGGGCTGCTGGTTTTTGGGGGTGGGACTCCTGGCTTTTGTCCGGAAGCCCACCAGTACGGTTGGAGTGGAGAGTCAGCCCCCATTAGCAGATCAGCCCATTGGAATCCAGGGGCTGCTGGTTTTTGGGGGTGGGACTCCTGGCTTTTGTCCAGAAGCCCACCAGTACGGTTGGAGTGGAGAGTCAGCCCCCGTTAGCAGAACTTCCAGCAGGCAGATTGGCTTATACCTGGGCCACTGCAAGCCTATTGGAGCTATCCTGAAAGGGTAGGGTATGGGGTGGACTGTTGGGAGTCAACTCTCACTTGTGCCATTGGTGGAGAATGCGAATACCTGACTGATCCACGCTACTTTCTTGATATAACCAAGCAGTTTTGGGTGGGTGGATGAGCCAGTTTGTGTGTGGTGGTCTGATGTGTGCATTATTAGGTTTTTCAGTTGTTTTAATGGAGCAATCTTATTTCGATTGTTCCCTTGTTTTACCTGTCCTCCTGTGTTTGTTTTTGGTGTGGTGAGTTGACATCTGTCGCCTTATTTTAGACAGACTCAGTCGGGTTTAGCATAGTAGTGAGTCAGGTTCTTGGCAGCTTTAGCAACATGGAGTCTTTGTTGGAACAGCAGGTATTCCTTACCTGTTAGCCTCATCAGCTGAAGGATGGTGGGATAGCTAAATCATAGCCTTCCATGGATCTTCCTGTATAACAGCAGTCGTGCTGTTTCAATGTTTCTCCTGTAATTCATCTGTGTTGATGACTGTGTTCCAGTTGAGCAGTTGGTGGCTGCTTTGGTGTCTTCACAGGAGTTCGTCTGATTGCATTCATCCTTCTTGACAGCTGGGTCTGTCATGTTATCTCTACGGAGATTGATATTGTGTTTATCGGTATTACCCGGAGCGATTTTATAGGTATTACCCCAAGCGATTTTATATTGTTGCATTATCATTTATTTATTATTTGATTTTTTATGCTGCCTGTTTGTTTGTTGGTAATGCCTGTTTTAGTAACTGATGTTTTTTTGGTAATAATTTTCATTACATTGTTATTAATGGTGTCGAGCAGTGTATGGCTCTGGTGATGATTTTCATTACATTATTGTTATTAATGGTGTCGAGCAGTGTATGGCTCTGGTGATGATTTTCATTACATTATTGTTATTAATGGTGTCGAGCAGTGTATGGCTCTGGTAACGATTTTTATTACGTTATTATTATTAATGGTGTTGAGCAGTGTATGGCTTGGGTAACTGAATTTTGAGATGCTTTTTGCATTATTTTGATTGTGATTGTTTAAGGCATTTGTGTGGTTTTTAAGATTTGTTTATTGATTTTGACTGCTGCTGCTGCTGTGTTAACATTTATTTAAATTGTTATGTATGGTAAACCTGGACTCATTTGTATATATTGTAAATGTAAATTACTATACATAATAAATTGGGATTAAGGTAACTTTTGTGGTTTGTTTTGCTCCCTCCCCCGTGGTTTGTCTCTGATCCTGCCAGTCACTCCAGCCCAATTTCTTTTTATTTTGAACCTGCTGGTCTCTAAAAGATGAGGTCGTTACAGCATGCTTGGTATCTTGGGGTCTCTTCGCAGGCTTTGCCAGTGTGTTGGAGTGGGGAAGCTGGACAGTAGAAGCTGCCCAGTTTTCCCTTTTTGATGTGCCGTTGGGGTCTGTGTGGGGGCTCTTGGGTGTCAGGTGTGCACTTTTTGGACTTCTGCATGTGGACTGGTTTAAGTTTATGGATTTGGCTATTAGTTCACCCTCCCCTGGATCCGACGACTTAACGGCACTAGCAACGACTTCTGGCATGAACATGGATACGAGCTTGGCTGTTGGAGAGAACAAATACTGAGACACCAGGGTGTTAGTAAATCTGGTGGATGTGATTCAAATAATAGGGTCCTTTATTGCACTAATGTAGGCTTGTCAGTAGATTATGAATGTTTATACAGTGTAGTAAAAAATTTGGCAAAGTGGAAAGAATTAAATTAATTCTAGAAAAAGATAAGCAGTCATTTTCTGCTTTTGTTAAATTTTCCTCTCCCTTGGAAGCTAGTGAGGCACAACAAAGACTCCATGGCCACATTGTAAATGACTCAGTTCTCAGCACGAGAGCATTTTCAGTGAAAAACTTGAATGATTAGCCATTTGATTTTACTCCTAAGACTGAAGAACATGGACCAGCCCCATGTACCAGAGCTCTTCCTCCCCATTTATGGCATGTTGCTATCTGCAAGGAGGGAGGGAAAAATTTAATAAAAGCCACTAAATACATTGAGAGCAAGGTTGGTTCCATTCCCATTGGAAATTTAAAATGCTATGGAAAGAACCTTCTAATAAATGCTGGTAATGAAACTCAAGCAGTTCTGCTATCAAATTTTAAACTTCCTGAAAGTGGAAATATTGAATGTATAACCCTGAGACATCCCTCCCCTTCCCTCGCGAGGACATCGAAGGCACACCACAAGTTAACTGTTAGCCCTTCAAAAATCACCCCAAGAGTCACCCTCTCCAGAAGTTTAAAACGTCACCTATTTCGATCACGATTGGTGGATGGGCCTAAGACCTATCGAAAACCAATAGAGTCCAGGAGGAAAGCTTTTGGGGGAAGATTGAAGGGGAGACGACACTGGACTCCCGTAGGGCAGGTCTTGTTTCCCTTTGTTCCTGTCCCCACCTGTCCTTTACCTCGCTTCAGAAATCGGGTGTTGTCAATTAGTTTAATTTCAAATTAGCTTAATCACAGTTGGGCCCTCCTGTAAGTTTAGTTAATATAAGCATTGTGAACTTGTAGCAGTGCGTATTATTCCTGCATATGTTAAGAACCCTAGATGACCTCTGAAGATCAGGTCATGTATTTCATCTCACAGATTCTTTAACACACTGAAAGAGGTAGTTTACTCAAAAGACTTGCATGTTTTTAAAGAGAGGAGATTCTCCATTGATGTCCTCCTTGTGTATCTCATGTTAAAAAACTGGGTGGGAATGCAGCTATCCTTTTAACCTTCTCCTCCAGTTACCTACCTGATACCATCATTGTTGGCCATGAGAGGATGCAGGTTAAAAAATATAAAAGAAATCCTAAACAGTGTCGCAAATGCTTTGAATATGGCCACATTCAAAACTCTTGCGATAACAATAAAAGATGTCCTGTGTGCTCTGCAGAGCATGATAATTTTGATGAGTGTGAAGCAGCCCGATACTGTTGCCTATGTAAGGGTGATCACCCTCCAGATTCTAGGGCTTGCCCCAGATATAGATTTGAACAAGAAGTGTTGGCAGTGGCTGATAAAGAACATGTCAGCATTAGTAAAGCAAAGCGCATGATAAAGGGGGCAAACAAAAGTGCTAACTCTACCTATGCTTCTGCAGTAAAACTTATGAAAAATTTAGCAATGTAAGGCCACCAATAGCTGCACCTGATAGTAGATACCGTAAACCTGCTATTCCTCTGACTGTAAATAATAATGAAAATCTCCAAACTGGTCAGAAACTTTCTTCGGCAAGTGCTTTGGAGTCCAATACCAAAAATTGTACTTCCAAAAGCACAGAAAATTTATCTTCCAAAGTCCACAAATGCCACCTCTCGATTCACCTCCAAAAATAAGTGTGCCAAAATCAACTAATAATTCAAGAAGATGTTCTAAAAATACTTCAAACAAAAATACGTTAAAGAAACAACCCCAATTAGATAGAGCTAGTTCAGAGCCATCAGTCGTCACAGCCACAAACAAAAATAATAACAAAGCTATAATTACAACTACCAAGAAGCACACAAGAAATACTTCCCCAAATAATGATAGCTTTACAATAAAAACTTCGAATGGGTTCAGTGTTATGGAAGAGATCTCTCCTCCTAGAAAGGTGGTTCCAAAAGTAGATTCAGAACAAAAACATCTGAGTTCAGTTCAGTCTTGCCGCCCTAAAACAAATAGGATTAGTGATGCACAGAATCCCAATAGAAATTCACAACATCAGGATCATATTAAAAAATATGAAGATCAACCAAAGACCCTGAATTCCAATTCAGATGAAAAGGGATTAAGAAAACAATCTCTTATAAAGGAGAATTTCCCACTTCACCCTAGGAACAGTACTTCCCCTCCAAGGAGTGGGAAGTAGCATATTTTACCACCTTAGCATTCATGCTCGATATCCTTCAGTGGAACTGTAAAGGTCTCAGAGCCCGTACAGAAGACCTTAAAGTTTTAATGCATGAATTCAATCCAGGGATTATATGCCTGCTGGAAACAATGTTAGGCAACTCTCCTTATAATCCTGGAGTAAATTATTCAGTATTTAAATCATATCCCCCAATTGGTGATCGTGCCCATGCGGGTGCTGCAATTATTATTAATAAATCTCTACAAGGACTCCACAATACAACTAAATACAACTCTACAAGCTGTTGCTGTTTCAGTCATTTTGGAAAAGAGGATAACAATCTGCTCCTTATACCCTCCACCAGACCTTGCTTTTAACATTGGAGATATTCAGTCCTTAATTGACCAACTTCCAGCTCCTTTACTTCTCCTAGGTGATTTTAATGCCCACAACCCCCTTTGGGGAAGTCGGTTTTTAGACAGTGAAGGGAAATTAATCGAAGACATTATTGACAGGAATGATGTTACCCTTTATAATAATGGATCAGTGACCTTCCACAACATTCATGATAATCATTTCTCTGCACTGGACCTTAGTATTTCTTCAACAAGTATCCACCTTGATTTCAGTTGGTCTGTTAATGAAGATTTAAATGGAAGTGATCACTACCCGATCCATTTGAAATATGCTGTAAATGCTCCATCTGAAGTTTTACCTAAGTGGAAGGTAGAGGATGCAGACTGGGATAAATTCAGTAAGGGTGTCAGTCTAGAGAGGGAGTTTGAGTCCTTTCATTCTCATCTAGATGCCTGTGATTACTTTATGGGGTCTACTTTGAAGAGTGCTGAAGGCTCGATTCCAAAAACAAAAGGCAAACCTCGTAGACCTGCAGTTCCCTGGTGGAATAAGACATGTGGTATTCTGAGGAAAGTGACTAGGAAGTGCTACAGAGGTTACAAAACTAGTGGCTTCCCTCAGTCTAAATTAATCTACAAACGTGCTTTAGCCAAGCAGCGGCGCTTTTATAAGAAAGCCAAAATGGAATAAACTCCAAGACCCCATTAAGAGTGGTGTGGAGCAAAGTAAGGAAACTGAATGGAAAATTTGTTGTGTCATCATCATTACCCTCATTAAAAATAAATGACTAATCACAGAGCCCACTAAAGTTGCCAATGAGCTAGGAAAACACTTTTCTAAAGTTTCCAGCCCTAACAATTATTCTCCAGAATTTCAAAGAATTAGGAATTCTGAAATGACTGAAATTTGATTCGGGAAAATCTGAACCATATGACTGCAAATTTTCCTTAAGAGAATTTCGTGAGGCGCTCTCCTCAAGTGAATCCACAGCTCCAGGTGAGGATACAATTGTATATGAAATGCTTAAACACCTCCCAGATGATGCCAAAAAATATTTACTCAAGATTATAAACAAAATATGGGAAACAGGAATCTTACCCAAGGACTGGAAAATATCCATAATTGTTCCTATTAAAAAGCCTAATAAAGATGCTTCCCAATCCACCAGTTATAGACCAATAGCTCTTACCAGCTGTGTGTGTAAGCTGATGGAGAAAATGATTAATACCAGACTAGTTTGGCATCTGGAAACGAAAGGATTATTATCGCCATTTCAATTTGGTTTCAGGAAAAACCGCTCCACCCTTGATCCCTTGCTGAGGCTGACCAACCAAATCCAGCAAGGATTCGCCAAACAATGTCAGACCATCGGCATATTTTTTAGACTTAGAGAAAGCATATGACACTACCTGGAGAATTGGCATCATGAAACAATTGCACAAGATGGGCATGTGTGGAAGAATGATCAGGTTTTTATATTCCTTTTTAACAGACAGAGTTTTTGAGGCAAGAGTGGGAAACTCCCTCTCCCAACCTTTTATGCAGGAGGAAGGAGTTCCCCAAGGAAGTGTTTTAAGTGTAACACACTTTTCAGTGGCAATAAATAGTGTAGTTGAAAAAATCTCACCCCCTGTTAAATGCTCGCTTTTTGTCGACGACGTTGCAATATACTGCACAGGATATGATTCCTTGTCTGTATGTAAACATTTGCAGAGGTATGTTAATGTTATTACTAAGTGGGCTGATGAGAATGGTTTTAAGTTCTCATCTTCCAAAACAGTTGCAGTAAGATTTACCAGGTGCCGGTGTGAGGAAGAGGTTCCCACACTTAGTCTAAAAGGGTCTATCATTCCTTATGAAAACGAAGTAAAATTTCTGGGGATGACTATAGACCATAAATTAACATGGGCCAGCCACATAAATGCCCTAAAGATTAATGTTAAGCAGTCTCTGAATATTTTAAAGGTTGTTTCTGGATTTAGTTGGGGGGCTGATAAGAAATCCCCTCTGAGACTATATGACTCTCTATGTCGATCTAAGCTACTATGGCTGTCAAATTTATTCCTCAGCCTGTAAAACCAAGCTAAAGGAACTGGATGTTGTACACAACATGGGGTTGAGAATATGCTCAGGGGCTTTTAGAATGTCGCCTGTTGAAAGCATATACGTTGGTACAGATCATTTTCCCCTTGATCTAAGAAGGCAAGAGCTAGGGTTGCGATATGTGGCTAGAATGAAAAGTGCTCTCAGAAATTCCTCCTTTTAAGTACAAAAGGAAACACTCTCGAAATTTTTCTTGTGCAAGAGCTTCTAAACCATTCCAAATTCGACTGAATGAGGATGTTAGGAATAATTATCTTAAATCCCAGAAAGTCCTGGAAGTAGAATATCCTGTAAATCCTCCATGGCTTATTCCAGAAGCATTAGTATGTAAGAAATGGTTTAACAAAAAGGACTGCTCTGAAGAAGAGATTAGGGGAAAATTCTTAGAGCACGACGTTACCCATGCTAATTTTACAAAGATCTATACAGATGGATCAAAGTCAGATAGTGGTGTTGGTTGCGCTGTTATCCACAGCTAAATTACCTGACTCTGCATCAGTATTTACTGCCGAATTAACAGCCGTAGTCTCTGCCCTAGATTTAGTTTTTCAAAGTAGTGACTCTAATTTTGTCATATACTCAGACTCTAGAAGCACTTTAGAAGCTATTAAAAAATTTAATAGCTTTCATCCAATAGTTCAGAAAGTTCAGGAGTGGCTTTTTCGTATCTGTTGTCGGCGTAAATCAGTCTCTTTCTGTTGGGTCCCTTCTCACCTCACGTGGGGATTCGCGGAAACGAGATGGCAGACAGGGAAGCGAAAGCTGCAAGTATTTTATCAGACACCTCTTTCAGAAAAGTGCCTCATACAGACCTAAAAGGTCCTATTAGATCTTATGTTTTAAGTAAATGGCAAGAAAGGTGGACTTCTCCTCTTCTTGCCAATAATAAAAAATATAGAAATATTAGAGATAATATACTGCTGTGGTCTTCGTCATTCCAGCTTGACAGGCGAACAGAGGTTATTTTAACCAGATTGAGGATTGGGCACACTCGTTTGACCCATCAGTTTATTTTAGAAGGAAGCAGCCCTCCAGAGTGTGCTTACTGTGACGAGACACTAACAGTGGAGCACATTCTGGTGGTCTGCCCCAGATGTTTTAACCAAAGAGAAAGATATTTCCAGGGTAAATCCCTCTCTGATATTTTGGGAGATGAAGCAGATATTTCTGCTATCATCTGTTTTTTAAAGTATAAAAATTTTTAGCGATATTTAATTTTTTCCTAATATATTTATTACATCACACAGCATTTTAATGAAATTAAATTTTTTATTATGTATACAGTATATCACATCATTCATTGAACTTCTTATCTCTATTTATTGGTCACGTCACTTAATTTTATTTATTAATCATTTCCTTCATTAATTCATAAATTCATTTGCCTTAAATTTGTTTTCTCTTCATTACGGCTGAATGACCTTCTTGGTCCCAGTGCCTGGGCTTTTGCCTTAAATATCATACATCCATCCATCTGTATCTAATATATATTATATATATATGTGTGTGTTTCGGTGTGTGTGTGTGTGTGGTATGTGATGAAATTGGGAGTTAAAAATGGATTTATTTCTACGATTGACCCAGATATATTTAATGCTTCATTACTTGATTACTTGCGTCGTTATCATCCAAATGTTTGTATGAATTCATTTGAACGTCATTATTGATTGCATTCAGAGAACGGACTTAGCAGTGAGCTTCAGGATAAATGATTGTCTGTGATAGTGTTATTGAACTAATTAGATCAGAAATAAATGGCTTTAATAATGAGAATTATTAGCACCGTGACATGTGGATGATTGTGGCACTCTAATTGAAGTGAATGTGATTTGTTGAAATCATTAAAATAACTGAGTCATAACACGGCAATAACATGTTCATTACTCCGCTGGTTTTCCGAGCAGTTACTTAAACAGATCTCCCATAATTGCAATG
>NC_089761.1:54421772-54449272 GCF_040412425.1 Macrobrachium rosenbergii | reverse complement strand
GACAAGCATACTCGAAAAGTGTGAAGTTCTAGGAGTTATTACAATCAATGGTTATTATAATACATATATATATATATATATATATATATATATATATATATATATATATATATATATATATACATATACCAATACGTATGTGATTGTAATAACCACTATGCCCCCGTAACTCTTAGAATTCTTCACACTTTTTGGGTATGCTTGTCACTGCAAAGCCTTAGATCCAGATATAAGAATATGAAGTGGTTCTGATGTCCGTAGAAGGATTCGAACCTGTATCCAGAGTGTCAGATAATCTGCAAGGGACATCAGAAATACTTCATCTTCTTTCATTTGGATGGAAGACTTTTTGGTGATAAGCATATCCTAAAAGTGTAAAGAATTCTAAAAGTTACGGGGCGTAGTGGTTATTGCAATTACATGCGTATCTGGATAAAGTGACCAGTAGATTATATAATTATATATATATATATATATATATATATATATATATATATATATATATATACATATATATACAGTATATATATATATATATATATATATATATATATATATATATATATATATATATATATATATATATATATATATATATATATATATATATATATATATATATATATATATAGGGCATTGTGGTTATTTCAGTTACACATACTACAAACACACACATATATATATAATATATATGTACATATATTTATGTGTGTGTATGAGTGAGAGAGAGAGAGAGGATAGGCGTGACCTACATGTATGTGTTCAGAATTAAAAGGAAATAAACAGAGGAAAAACAGTGGAGAAAATCTATATGAATACCTGTATGTGTTCTGTGTTTGTTCGTCTTTGCGTGTGCATCTGTAGCCGGACCATCAGTTCCCCAAGGAAAGGTGATTCGGTTTCCAGCATGGATAATTATTGTATAGGCCCTCCTGACAGACCGCCCAAGATATCGTATTCAGGGCAGGTGATAAATGAATATCAGCTGTTTTTTCCTGTGGGAGGGACAGGTGAGGGAGGGCCAAGGGAATTTCGGAGGATTTCACTTTCAGGAATGAGGTGAAATGATGCCAACTGTAGCAGATGTTTGATTGAATTATCATTCGGTGGATGGTCAAAATGTCTGGCCGGTTGCAAAATTTCTGTATCCATTTGTATAGCATATCAATATACATTTCTTGTAAATGCAAGCTTTGGGTCCAGTTGACTAGAGTTAAAGCTTTAAATACAAGCTTCTTTTCTAGTTTACTTAGAAAGGTGCATGTAATTATACAAGTTTTTGGTGTTAAATACAATCGTTGGTTTCAGTTTACATAGCTTGGTCAATAATAGACATACACATTCAAGTTGCAAACACAACCTTGGTACCTGTCTGCATAAGGGAAATATAAAAAATTTCCTTGTAAATTCAAACTTTGGTTCTCGTTCATACAACAAGGCAGTAATAAATATACTAATTTTTTGCTGAAAATACAAAGTTTAGCATCCGTTTACTTGGTAATGCGGCATCCTGTGGGCAGAACGTAAATCAGCCCTTAGTGTTCCTTTAACAACTCTGGACAGGCTTGGGTTGTTAATACGAAGCAAACTTTTTTGGAAGTTTTCGTTTTCTTGTAAGTTACCTTAAATTTAAAGCTTTTAATTTGGATACAACCCGCTGTTCCGGCTAATCGCTCAACCAGATGCTCTGAATGTGATGGCGTGTCATTAATCCTCTTGACTTTGGTTTGTCTTGAGCATTCTTTTCATTTTTTTCTTTTTCCCATGGTCAGTGACGTGAAGGTTCAAGCTCCTGTCCTTATGCACTGAACCTCGTAAAGGAACAAGATTATTCTTTTGGTCTTGTTAGTAATCTGTTTGCACTTTCACAGGAATTCGACCGAAGGTCCGTGAAATTTGTTCAGAGTTTACAAAGTAGATACCTAAAAATTCTTGTGAAATTTCAGATTTTCTTTCCTGAGATACCCAAGTTCACCCTGAAATTTTTTCGCCAACACTTCCGGGTATGTTTTTTTTTTTTTTTTTCTCGGATTTTGCGAAAGTGCACCATAAAATTTCCTTGTAATATTGCAAACTTGCGTTCTCCAGAGGTTGCATTATTTATGATTCAGGCTATCAAGGGTATTCGTAAAAACTTGTTCTGTGAAGAAATTAACAACACTGAAAATTCTTAATTATTGTTGAATATCTTTAAAATTTTGGGTTAACTATTTAAATACATAATTGGCCGTTGAATTTCTCCCTATTTTTTCTATCACATGTTCCACTTCGATGTGAGAATTTCTCTGTCGGAAGTAATTCTCATTGATTTGGCCGAGACTTCCGTTTCGTTTTAGTTCTTTCCTTCTTGGTCAGAAGGACGTTCATTCACCCTTGAAAATTCCAGTTGGAAATAATTCATGGAGACTTTCCCGACTTATTTTGTAAATAGATTTTGATCATTTCTCTTTATTTTTTTGGGAAGGCACTGCAACTTTTATTATTCGCACCTTGCGAATAGATTTATATAGTGGATGCGTTTATATGTTTGTATGTCTTAGTGTGAGAGAGAGGGAGAGAAGAGAGAGAGAGAGAGAGAGAGAGAGAGAGAGAGAGAGAGAGCCAGGCATCTCATGTTACATTGTTTTTCAACGATGAAATGCTCATATAGTTGTCTCACATAGTGTAAATTGTTTCTCGTTACCATAATATACAAGAGAATATTTGAACGTTCAAAAATAACGATAGTTGCCAGCACGAAAGTGGATCCAGCGTAAATATATTTTTAGATAGCGTCGTTACAATTTAGACATTGTCCATATTTGGTTAAACAGGTTGGAAATGTTTTAAAGTTTGATATTTTCTGAACATTATATTTGAATCTGTTTACTTAACGTGTAGCCAAATTGGTAGGCATCATGTTTTATGTTTAGATATTAGACATTGCCTATATTAATTTATTCCAGTAGAAATAACACCAATGTAGTTTCTAATTGATAAAATAAATATTCAAAAGTGCAGATTAGGTTACGACAATGTTATCAGTGATGGAAATGTTTTTCATCTCATTGTTACTCAGAGATGATCCAAGATACTCCACTCTGTATACTAAAAACGGTCACACGTATAATACATTCACATCCTGTTCGGAACACGATCAGAGTACTTATGACAGTGGTGTTGTATTGTGGATAACACTAAAATAGAAAAATCAACGTATAATTTTGTTTATGTTCAGTTTGCTTCATTCAGTTATCTACTTGAAAGGCTCACGTGTATATATTTTCATTAATAATTTACACACGATACATATATATATATATATATATGTGTCTGTGTGTACATATGTATATATGTATGTATATATAGTATATATGTATATATGTATATATATATATATATATATATATATATATATATATATATATATATATATACACACACAAACGCTACGCCTTTCCCCTTTAATGAGGACTGGATCCCGAGAAAAGAGAAGGCAAAGATCACTGCCTCATTCACTCTATACCTGCAGATGAACCTCTTACGCTAAAAACTACCACAACATTAGCAGGTTTTTGTGTCTTCACAGATTTCTCTTAAGCAGCACGTCAGTTTCCCCACCCCCTTCAGCTGTTAGTGTAATGTTCACCTCGACCTTGCGTGCTTCCTGTATGTATGGTCTCTTCCAGTTCTTCGTTGGGAGAGTCGGTAGAGTTCTCGGCTAGCACTCTGCTAGGCCCGAGTTCGAGTCTCTGGCCGGCCAATGAAGAATTAGAGGAATTTATTTCTGGTGATTGAAATTCATTTCTCGGTATAATGTTGTTCGGATTCCACAATAAGCTGCAGGTCCCGTTGCTAGGTAACGAATTGGTTCTTAGCCACGTAAAGTAAGTCTAATCCTTCGGGCCAGCCCTTGGAGAGCTGTCAATCAGCTCAGTGGTCTGGATAAACTAAGGTATACTTACTTACTTACGATCTCTTCCTCCTTTTCCAGGTCTTCCTGCTCTACCTCTCTTCCTCTAAACTATACACTCTTTTCATTCACCTCTCATCATGCGTTCTTTCTACACGACCAGACCATTTTGAATCGTTGATTGAGGCTTTCCGCAACCCAAACCTTTTCACCACAGACTGCAAATATCCACGTTTTGTAGCTTACAGTCCGTCCATCCCTTACCATAAATACTACGGATACCAATCATATCTACAGCTTCCACATTTTACATTTATTTGCATTCAACGTTCACACTTTCATAAAGGAGAGTTGGCTTAAAATTCTCCCCATAATTCCATCCTTGGCTTCCATAGACACTCCAATTTGCCTCCCAGTCTTTTGCACATTTCATGCTGCCTTCCTCATGCTTAATATATTCTGTAACCAACCTCTTCACACATCATACTTTCATTCAATATATTGACCTTCAAATACCTATACGGATCTACTGCATCCAGTCTTCCACCAACCAAATGAACATTCTTTGCTTCATCGTCCTGGTGTCCATTTACCTTAATTACTTTACTCTTGCCCACCTTTACTCTGTTCTTTTAGTTTTCTGCAAAAGAAAACTATTGAGATGCTTTTTGTCTGTCCGTCCGCCCTCAGATCTTAAAAATTACCGAGGCTAGAGGGCTGCAAATTGGTGTGTTGATCATCCACCCTCCAGTCATCAACCATACCAGATTGCAACCCTCTAGCCTCAGTATTTATTTTATTTAAGGTTAAAATTAGCCATGATCGTGCGCCTGGAACCGCTGTAGGTGCCAACAACACAGGCCACCACCGGGCTATGGCTGAAAGTTTCATGGACCGCGGCTGAGATTTTCATGGGCCGTGGCTGAGAGTTTCATACAGCATTATACGCTGTACAGAAAACTCGAGTGCGCCGAAGAAACGTCGGCGCATTTGTTACTTGTTTCTTCTTGTAAACACTTTCAAATGCTGTCATGATTTTCTGCAGTTTTTCCTCACTATTCTCAGTTAGCACTGTATTATTTGCAACAAGCAGCCATCCCACACTTCATTCACAACTTTCTTATCTCACGATTTCTCTTATACTTGTGCTGTGCTCTCTCCGGCTTCTCGCATAGCTTCGCCCAAGAAGAAATATTCAGCCACGAAGACATATAAGTCCAAAATAGTCACCCTCCCTCCTACAAATTCTAGCTTTTACTGTATTTCCCTCAAGAACTTATTTTATGCAGCGAACATGATTGTCCAAATGTTAAAGACTTAACAACCACGTATCATGATGGAGATGGGAGGGGGTTTCAGTTCTGAGTAGGAAGCCTGAATTCGGCGGGAAACATAGAGCCGAAATCAATTTGTATCTCACTTATTAGCCGAAAGGATAAGTCGAATTTCGGTCACTGTTTGTAAACTAAAAGGCACAGGTTCAAATCCAAGCTTTTAGTATAATCACTTATTCTGAAGCTTTAACATACAAGATGCAACGCATAAGAGCAAAGTGCATTTATATGCAGTAACCCACATCTTTAATATACATACAAACATACATTATATATAAATATATATATATAATTACATACATACGTACATGTATGTGTTTTGTATGTATATAAATTTATATTATATGTACTATATATATGGGTCACTTTATGTAAATGCACCTTGCTGTCATGTGTTACACCTTTGTATATTGAAGCTTCAGAATGTATGATTGCATCTAAAGGATAGTAGTTGAATATATATATATATATATATATATATATATATATATATATATATATATATATATATATATATATATATATATATATATATATATATATATATATTATTTAAGTCCTCTGAAGTTCTATTTTACTTAAATTCTTTTCTCATTTAAGATTGTGTGTGTATTATATCTCATTATTGCGGCTTTTTTTTTCATTAAGTATTTACTCTGAACTTTTAATGACTCACTTATATTTTGTATTTGGCAAAGACATTAGTGGCACCTCTTGAAATGTAGCTTTGCTGTCTGTGCAGGTATTCTCTCATACTATGCCTTGTAAGTGTTTCTTTTCCTGTCCGTGTAGGGATCGAGACAGGGGGTTAAGTAGTGGTGTTATGTTTAGCTGCTGGGGTGATTCTTTGTGTATGCAGAAACCTGCTGTGGTTAATTATGGAGTTCACCTTTTGAGCTAGGGCGAGCCACCCCTTCCTTGTTCGATTGTGTTCTCTGATTGTTGTGTGCTTGAGAAATGCTGAGGTTCCTCGGAAAAGAAAGACTCCGCTTTGATTTGTTACTCACTCAGGTGGATGGTCTTTATTGTACTTGCATAACTTCAGGAGGAAAAGCGAGAAATGAAAGAATCAAGGCAGAATGATAACTAGTTGCTCAGGTTGCTTTATAACTTCTCATTAAAAGAAGGGATGCACAACATCAGTAATTGAAAACACAGGTAGTGCCAAAATTCCCAACGTCCATGAGTTTAAAGTAAAAATGGCAACGAATTAGACAGTCCATTGTTACTTGACCTTTCAAAGACTTCTGCCTATTTAGCATTTTCCAGTTTGGGAAGGATACGCAAAACCAGCTGAACAAAGGACGAGATAGTAATATATATATATATATATATATATATATATATATATATATATATATATATATATATATATATATATATATATATATATATATATATATATATATATATATATATATATATATATAATGAAGCCACCTTTCAGCTTTAAAGAGTGTAATACTTAAAAAAATAAGAACAGTAACATCAGTCAACAACTAACATTTATTCGAATCCATTCAGGATACACGCATAATAAGAGAACATTGTTATAAATTGTAATGGATGAGGTTGATATGAAATTTAGATATTAAGAAGAGGAGGAGATTTACATCATCAGATTAGGATCTGTATTCTAGTATGGAATAGGGGCAGATTAAGATATATGAATTTAAGGTTAACTCACGCAGGTATAAAGCTATTTTGAATGCTCATCATGTCGACTGGGAAGAAAGATTAGATTACTTCATCATCTTTTATCCTGACAGGAAATATACACTCTCTCGTTTGTCACCCTTTTACCTTAATAAATTCCGTTATTGCTTTTAGAGAATGTCCTCTATTTTAAGAATTAGTTCAAAACTTTAGTGCAAGCGACTAAAGGTACTCGGAATACTAAAATACACATCGTGGTTTTTTTTTTTTTTTTTGTTTCTTTCTTTGTTCGTGATCGTAGTTTACTTTCTCTTTGGGCAGCTGTGGATTCGAGGCATCTTTGTGGCTTCATAATTAAATGTGATCTTTACTGACAATTCTTGAAGTCTCTCGGCGACTTTAACTTTTAACGAGGTCAATAATACCAAGTGAGCTAAATATATAATAATGGTCGGTTTTGTGTTGTTGACATATTTGTCTTGTTTGTAATTTGTGTTGTGTGTTTTAGGTTTTCCCCGTTGTCACGGGCGTGCTTTTCTTTACCGCCTTTTTCCCCCCTCCTCCCATTTTTTTTTTTTTATTTCTTGAGTGTTGGTTATTTACAATGTTCAGAGTTTACTGTACATCAGTGAATATTCTGAATAAAACAGTGAGGAATTACCCTAATTCCTCTTATCGCAAGTTACTGTTCTGATTTCTAGTTATTCCGTTTTGAAAGCAAGAGAGTTAAATTTTACGATGTTGTCCACGCGTGTGAACATTTTACCCCTCGGTTTTATCTGAAGATGGGTCGAAATTTGAAAATATTGCTTCTTCCAAAGCTTACGGAGATGAGAGCGATATAGTATCTGTTAGCTCTTTAAGTTTGTCCTTTATTCTTACCGAAATCCCAATCCTGGATGAATTCAGTGGTATCTTGTTATTGGAAATTATTGGTTACAGCTCTTCGGAGGTGAAAGATTTCATATCTTCATTACGTCTGCCGTCTGTCCTCTAGTAGCCGTAATCACTGACGCAATCGAGCGATATTCCAATACTGGAAATTATACATTAGGGGAATTTGAGTGAAAATCCTTTTGAGTTTTGCCCGAGTATTTGAGGGCGTGGTCTGGTTCCAGCGTGAGGCAATGGTCTTCAGGCGGGAGGGAGAGACCGCGCTGACCTCCAGCAAGGGCAGAGTCCAAAGACCGGGCATATTCACCCCCTTTGCCTCCCCCGCCCCCCCTCTACTCTCAAAAAAACAAGAGAAAAAAAAAATTGGATGGACTGAACTGGTCGCAAGAGAAAAGAGCGGGAGCTTAAGCATCAAGAGGTGATGCAGTGTTTCATTTGGTTCGGTTTTGATTTGGAAACTATGCACATTTGCTGTTTCCCGTTTAGACGGTTTAGTTAAATTGAAATTTAGATAAATCTTTTACTTCAGTTCGTAGCTTTAAAGAAAATTACGATAATGAATGAACAGGTATCTTGCTAATGAGGATAACGAAATTCTCTTGCGTTTCGTTTTGTACTTCATTGTTTTTCTTATGTTAAAAAATATTCTATTCAAGGTAACTAACTTTTGAAAATGTTAATTATTACGTGTAAATTCTGAATTAAAATAATTTGTTTATTTGCTGAAAGACGATTGGAAATTTTTATAACTAGGAAATCTGTAATCCAATTCTTGTGGACCCGAGATCGAGACTTGTTTATTTATGTGTATCCACTCCGGATATTCAGTTGTCGATTTGGACGACGCTACCATCATTCAAGAAAAGCAGGAAACTGAGAATTTCTTATGGCAAATATATGTTTGTTAGTTCGGGTAATCTTTATCAGTAGTATTCCTTCATTACAGTCATTAACCAAATCTTTTTCATTTCAGTACCATTGTGACGGTAGTTTCATTTCAGTTTCACTACTAAATCAGATCTGGACAGGTAATACGTATTTATATTAGCTTATGCATGTATACATATACATACATATATACACACAAATATGCTCACACACACATTATATATATACATTATATATGTATACTGTATATATATATATATATATATATATATATATATATATATATATATATATATATATATATATATATATATATATATAGTATTTATATTTATATTAGTGTGTGTTAGGTAGGTATGTAATCATCATTTAAAGGCGCAGGTGCTTGTTCTACTTCACGACTATTACCCCCTTCTCTCTCTCTCTCTCTCTCTCTCTCTCTCTCTCTCTCTCTCTCTCTCTCTCTCTCTCTCTCTCTCATTCCGAGTCAGCGTTGTTACTTCCGCATTACATGCCTGTCACGAAATATGCTATCCATTGCTTCGCTTCCTACACGCCTTTTTGTTACATCAGTTGGAACTCGAGATGAAGCAAGATTATTGGATTAATATATTCCTCTTGCGCTGCAGGATCTGCCGCTCAAAGGATTCGCTCTTGGTCTGGATATACGCGTCTTGGGCTAATATACAACACTCTAATGACCTGCGGCTTTTGTTGGCCATATGACGTTTAATTTGGAATTTCTTTCCTGCTGAAGTGTCTGTGGATACAGAGAGAGAGAGAGAGAGAGAGAATATTCTTACTTTTGAAGTTCTGAGTCGACAACAGATTTGCAAATAATGCAAATAAATTTTTTTTAAATGAAAGGCATAAAATATACATTTAAAATAATAGGTATAAAGGCAAATAGGAATCAAATAGGAATGCCATGAAAATAAAAGTAAAGAGTAAATGAAATAGCAATGAATAAAGAATTGCATTATGTGATACATAGCTTTTGCTAATGCAGATTGCAAGCTAGATTGTCAAAGCAAGTAGAGGAAAAGTAAGAACTGAAATGAAGAAAACCCTGCTATTTTCTTGAAAATTGCCTACAATTTCCAGTCACTTTACAGTTGGAGCTTGAACTCTCACCCAGACGTTGGAGGTTAACCATGTTGGGGAATTAGAACCTGTTTGAAGGAGTTATTAATTAGGATATTACGGTGTTTTCAGTATTTCAGGTGTAACGTGCATTAATAACAAAGAGATGTAAATTTTAACTTTTCAGCAAAAGGAAAGACTCCAGAGTGATGGTTTTAAAAAAAAAATTTTTTTTTATTCATTTAATACGGATGGTCTGCATCAAATTTGATTTCATGCACTCATTTTATAGGCCGATGAAGCTTCGGTTTTCTTTGATTTGAATATTCTTGTTTATCTAGCCTGTAATACTTGGACGTATAGTCTTTTGCTTTTTCGTTATCACGTATCTTAATCAGTCGCGTAAGCTCCAGGATTTCTGCATTGATTGATTCATTTACTGTAAATTGTCGTGGGAAGAACAAAGGTCACTGATGTTGTTGGAGAAGGAGCAGCCCACTGCTCACTGTTTTCTTTCTTCATCCTTTTTCCTTTTCTCAGCAGTTTTTCGCTCTTTTGATAACCGGTTATACCGATTTTAGGAAATGGGATTCGGGCCTTTGGTATTATTTTTAATATTATTATTCTTCCTCTTGGGTATCAATTTTAATATCATTATTCTACCTCTTCATGTTAGTGTTTCTTTTTCATCAGAGGTGCGTGCAGTTTAGTAGAAAGATACCCAACGGTCCCAGAAATGGCTCCCTAAATATAGTCACTTCAAACAAAATGTCGCCATTATTTCACTTGCCTGTTAATATACAGTCATATGTCATCTGAAATTACTAGGGAATCTCTTCCAAAATGGCGAATTATGTAACATGTAAAATTTTCATTTCTTATGATCCCTTAGGATCGGTAAACCGGTAGAGACACTGCCAGCCAACACCGGCTGCTCCTGCTTTGGGTGTGTACAGCATCAGAGGTTGGTGTGAAACGGCTCTTGCATTTTCGGAATTGTTAAAAGTATAGAGCACCGCTAGTGACCTAAGAATTCGATAGGTTTTATACGAAGAATCAAATTTTTTGCATTCAGAAGCAATGACTTCTTGAGACAGTTGGAATACTCTCGGGCATATGAAGTGCACCACTTCGATAAGAATTAGACATGATTATCACTTTCCCCGAGGAGGTTATGTTTTTAGTTCAGTGTGTTTGATTGCTCGTTTATTTGTTACCACGACTGTGCAAAAAGATTAGATCTAAGGTGAGATAGGTAAATATGTCACATTTTGAGAAATGGAGTTTTGTGGGTGTTAATTACTCATCCTTATTTATTTCAAATGTTTAGGCTGAGGAAACTGAAACCCAACGCTCTGTTATCATAGATTTTGTTAACCAATTTTAATCGTAACATTTGCTAGGAATATCTAACTGCTGGTTGTATCATCTTAACCTGTAATATTTCGACTGGATCCTGAAACTGACCGTTTCAGGTTGTTCTTCTTAAAATTGTTGTTTCTGTTGTTACTGAAGGTGATGTTGGTTTAACCGTGGTTGTATGGACACTTGTATTTTTTCTTTTACAATTCATTCTTGTTTTTTATCAAGACTTGCATATTTGTATATGATCTCAAGGGTTATTCAGCCGTCCTGTCATCCAAATGTCCAAACAGTCCTCGAATATCAACCTCATTTTGTCACCTGCGGGTGTGAAACTGTTTCGTTATGCATTTGAACAAAAGATCAAAAGTTATTGTTACCTTTATTATTCAGAACTTGAACCCTGTTCATATGGAACATGCCCACAGGGGCCAGTGACTTGAAATTCAACCTTCCAACAAATAAACAAATATGGTGTTCACTTGAAAGAAGTAACAGAAGGTAAAAGGAAATACAGAAACAAGAGATCAGTTATTAGAAAAACAGATAAATTAACAAATAAATTAATAAGTAAATAAATATGTAAGTAAATTATTAGTTGTGTTACTTCAGAATTGAGTAAAATTTTCCTTTTTTTTTCACTGCGCGGGTGTAAATAAAATTGTACTTTTTCATCTTGTGCTCTCTCTTTGAAACACTTTTACAACTAAATCATGTGTGTTTAAAGTTTACTATTATCATTCTCCAATTCAGTACACTGACCACCGCCATGCTGGCGTATTGGTGTAAGCACTAACTTATCCGGAGTTTTAAAACTAACAAGGGAAGCTTGCGAAGAAAAGCATATCCAAAAATATCCGAAAATAGTAAACATTCTTCATACTAGGATTTCCAAAGTCACCCATTTTTTGTCAGCAGAAGCTGTGTGCTTTCTATGCAAGGTTTCCAAGAATATTATTAGTGACATAACTTGAATCCCTCTTTTCTTATTTTCTTTCTTTCTTTAGATCTTCACCTCAAAATCCTGATGGATATTGTCAACAGACTATGAACCCAAGAGGGCTGTAAGGGAAATCAGCCTGGAGAGAGAGAGAGACAAGTCGTAGAAAAAGGTGATAAATGGAGAAATATGAGAGAATAGAAAATAAAACCGATACACCTGAAATGCAGGAGATGTCAGTAGAGAGCAGGAATGAAATGTGTTCCTCGCCTAAATATTTGGAGATCAGAAAATTCCACAGCTTCAGAAGGCAAACTATTCCACATTTTAGTTGTAGCCAAGAAAAAACTCGTACCAGGTGGTATTAAACCCGATGGTAGAAAACGACACACTGTCTACAGCAACAGTTTGCGTATTGTTGCGAGCAAAAACAGCTAAGTCAGGTGAAGAAAAGCGCTAAGAATGTTGGTCGTTGTAGTACCTTCCATCCTGCAAGCATGAAAAGCTCACTAGTCAACGTTAAGAGTTGGCAAATTAAAATGACTGATGACATAATTCTATCCAAGACCACAGTGGAAAACCGCGCCCCAAACAAGAAAGAAGAAAAGAGTTAAAACGCTTAGAGATTATAGCATCATCCTGAAGCATTCTAGAACATTTCACAAGATACTTACTCTCTGGGAAACAGAGGAAGCAATATTACATTTATGCTTCTCAAAAGTCAATTTCCTATCAAAAGTTACACCTGAAATCTTAAAGTCACTGACATTTAAAACCATACCATTTAAATGTAAATTAAGATGCAAAGGCCAGAGTTTTGTGGTTCGACTAACTATCATACTTTGCGTGTTAGAAAGGTTAAGCTTCATGACTGAAAGCCTAATCCACTCGTGAATACATGCCAGATTTCTCTTCAAGGATAATGCAACGACAGACTTCAGGAGCGGAAAAAGAACAAGAGCCAGAAGAGTAGCATTATGGGCGTATGGAATCAGTATGTTCTCCGGATCTTGCGACATCATTAGTATAGATAATTACTGGCAAAGCCCCCAGAACACATGAAATGACATCACTAAAGCTACTATACTGGCCGTCAACACGGACCGTTTGGGTTCTGCCGTTAAAAATTCTTTTAAAATAGTAATAAAAGATTCACCAATTCTCTCTCTCTCTCTCTCTCTCTCTCTCTCTCTCTCTCTCTCTCTCTCTCTCTCTCTCTCTCTCTCTCAGGAATGATTGAAGTTTTTTGTTCTCCAATAAATTTTTACGATGAGACGGACATTGATATATTTTCCTTCGTTAGCATTTGCTGTCTCTTACGAAGAAATTCTTGCAAATAATATGAAAATGCGCAGATATTGGTGCAACTTTTCAAGTGCCTTAGTAAGCCTCAGGCGTACTAGTGATGTTTAGTATAGCACAAGATTTTTTTTTTTTTGTTACCAGGTTATGGTGGTTAAACCAAACAACCCAGTAGTGTAATTATTACTGAATATGTTATTATGAAGTCATAGTTACCATAGCTTTTTTTTTTTTTCTATTACCAATTGAGGGTGATCAACAAAGCAGCTCACAACAGTATCACGTTTATTGATATTACTGTCAACAACAAAGACATCATCTGTTAGAATGGAAAGACTTTTCATGCAAAGCATAGCCATCCTCCACCTTCCAAGAAGCAGCTCCATCTCTTCCATGGGAGTTAATCCGCGTCTTCGCCTATGCTCCCCGGTGCCTTCTTCTCTTTCCCTTGTGGCCTGGTCTGGATAAGAGGATTATTTTGGCCGACCATCGGCCTTTGCATAAAGAAATATGGTCATTCCTTAGATGAAAAAGATTCCACAGAATAAGACCCTTCTGGTGGGAAAAAGTCGAAAAATGGGAGTTTCTTTGCTTTGTTAAAAAATACTTAATGGTGCGGTGGAAGAGATAACTGGGAATAGTAGCCGTGTCATTTTTCCATTTAATATCTTTAAGAGTTATTTTTAATATATTGCGTGTTGTTATCTTAGATCTCAGTAACAGAAGTTCAGATTGTCACACTTGTATTTTAATATGATGGCCCAATGCCCCCAGGATGCCGATAAGTCTTTGTTTCCAGGCCAACGAGAACCTTTCTTTCACTCACATGATATGTAGGGAAAGGAAGAGAATAGTATTCTGGCTTTTCATTGTGAAAACCACCTGATGGCTAGGTACATAGGATTTGGCCCATATACCCTATTTTGATATTGCAAAAATTGAGACATTTTTAGTACATACAAATACATACTTTTCGCTGACCTGTTGTGTCTCCATTCTTTTCACATGATCAAACCAACTCAAAACATTCATATCTTTTCTTTCACTACTCTCAATTAGTTGTCCTGCTCTCAAGGTTTCACCACTTCATTATATTTCCTACATTTCTCTGTGCAACGTGCACAGCGTAAACCGCTCATCTCAACAGTTTAACCTTTTTTCTTTCATTTACGTATAACTTCATGGTTCACTTGATAAAGCTCTATGTACAACGTATAATATATATATATATATATATATATATATATATATATATATATATATATATATATATATATATATATATACACTAAACACATGATGTACATTCATACATATGCATTCCCGCACGGTCGTATTATTACATCGTCCCTTCTTATACGTAAAACCCTTGGCAGTTGTGTAATGCTATATGTTATGAATCTCCCTCATGTAACTAAATCTTTAATACATATAAATGTAGGGATTAGATTATACTGCCTCAAAAAAAAAAAGAGCAAAAGGCCCGAAACCCTCTTTTGATGCAAAATTTGGCTGCTAAGTCGCCCAATGGGCAGGAATGGTGGATGGTCTCGGAGGGAGGGTTTTTACGCAATGCGACCTTTTTGCGCACGACTGCTCTGAATAGGCCTCATGGTGTGTTGCGAAATTAGTGTCGTGTGTAATTTGGCTCTTTCTATATCTCGATCTGTCTCTGTGCACACACACACACATTTATGGATTATGTAAATTGTTGAGTCAAGTTATGGAATGGTTGGCCGTGTAGATCCTGCGCCCTCAAAGGATACTATGAAATAGATGAATTGCGTCTTGTTTCTTTTATTAAACCAAATCAACATAATTATAACATGTAGTCCTGGAATTCCGGAGGAAATCGGCTAAGGTTCCCATTCCGGTAGTTCCCAGAGGTGCCCAGTAGCCTCCGTTCTGCAGAGTGGGTCTTTCCTGGCCTTTTTCTGCCATAGCTGAGGAAACCAGGGACCCAGGTTTGACCTAGAGGGCCCTCTTCTGAAGCAGCCCACCGAATCTCAAGTTTTGAGCTAGTGAAGGTACATTTACGTCTTACGAATCCGAAATAGTTAATCTAAAACGAACCACCATCTTTGGGGAAAACAACCTGGTCCAACAGAGGCAAAAACAGCCTCTTATCTCGTCTAGCATCGTCCGGTTCAAGGATCGAATGGTAGTCCTCAACAAGGAGTTTCTTCAGAGGCTAAGAAATAATTACTAAAGTTACGGCACCTTCAAACTTTACCTTGTGAGAGAGTAAATATATATATATATATATATATATATATATATATATATATATATATATATATATATATATATATATGTGTGTGTGTGTGTGTGTGTGTGTGTGTGTATGTATGTTTGTATGTGTGTATGTTTATATATATATATATATATATATATATATATATATATATATATATATATATATATATATATATATATATCATAAATACATGGTATAATATCTGTATATACCCTCCCCATATTTTTCTCCACCCCTGTCAAGTTAAAGTTTGAGTGGAGCAGTAAATTTTGTAGTTTTTTAAGTCAGCTGCCAACCGTTAAGTGACCACTGTTCAACTCTCGAACATGACGTTGAGTGTCGATATGGGCAAGTTCCCTTAAATCCAATTTACTCCAGTTGACCTAAGTAGTGAATTTAAGACACGTGGTTATTAGTCTACAGTTTTGGGTCGCAGTTAGGGTGGATAGTGTGTGAGAGAAGAAAAAATAATGCAATCGTACATTCATAACTCTCTCTCTCTCTCTCTCTCTCTCTCTCTCTCTCTCTCTCTCTCTCTCTCTCTCTCTCTCTAGTATAAATTAGTATTTGTCAGTCAGCCTTCTCTTACTGTAACATGAATTAAACATGGCCAGTATATATATCATTCATTTCAGATCATAAGGAATAAATGTTAATCAAAAAAGATGAATGTCCATTATGTTTGTAGGTCGCCTCTAAATATTTATGAGTGGAAGCCTTCCTTTTCATATATTTATGGTTTTTTCATTTGGTGTTTTAGATGGCCGTCCATTTTGCCGTTTTATAAATATATACTATTAGCAGCTGTAAATACTTATGCCAGCAGGATCCCATGCCCTGTGGTGGGCTGTAGGTTTGGAAAGGTTTTCAAGGGAATAAGAAGCCTTGTGTGGAAGTATGGTCTCTGCCTAACCGACTGAAACCCAGTCGCTTAATTAATGGAATTTTCTAGTTCAATTATTAACCTTTTGACAATTCTCTGAAATGAAATATCGTATTCTGATTTAATGTACTTCTAGTTATTCATTCAATTGATTAAGAACTATGCTAAGTAAATTTGAGAATTAACTTAGCTTAGTTATGGTCATTCTTTGGTGATGCTCAATTTAATTTTTTTATGGGAATAGTCTTACCAGTTTATCCTTTTAGAGTGAACATACAGATTTGCGTTATATATATCGTCCCAAAATAAAGTACAACCATTTGCAATCCTTGTTTTTACCTAGTGAGATATTAGGCCTATATTTGGAAATTGTGTTGGTAGGTCAGTTTTAGGTCATGTAGCGCCACCGCGGCAGGTCTTAGGCCTAAGAGAAGATGGATGATTTAATTGGCGACAGCTGTTAGTATGTTCTTATTAGCATATGCCGCCTTTGAAGGTAATGAAATGACACGGCTGGAAGTTGTTTCGAAATCTGTTATTGGGGTTTTTGTCATTAAGGGAAACTGCAGGTAATTTCTCGGACCCACCACTAGTGTTCAGTTGTTTCACGCGCTTACAACTGAGTTGTCGCTATTATAAGCTGTTGTCCGAAAAGTTTTGAAGTATGTTGCAAAACTTTTTTGAGTGATTGTACATCTATATATATATATATGTATGTGTATATATGTCTGTTTGTATATATGTACTGTATGTACGCATGATTATGTATTCTCCGTGTATGTGAAAGAAATAAAGAGATCTGGTATGACTGCTATCACAGATGGCTCGGCCATTCATAAAAAGTAATAGCATAAGAAATGAGTCAAATTCTGAGTTTTCCTGATATTATTTATAAGGAAATGACTACTTAAATCCATATCAAGTCGTTGTCGAGCCATAATTCTGTTTTTTTTTTAAATGATCTTTTGTTAGATGACCTCTTTTAGCCAAGCATTTTTACATTCTGTTTTACCTCCTGTTCTCTGCTTGTTGCTCTAAAATGTTATTCTTTTTAATCTGGGCGACTTTTTTTTAAGGATATTATCTTCTAATTTAGCCACCATAGGCCTTTTCTTGATGTTCTCTTTCTTAAATATTTCTTCGTATGACATTCAGTTCATGGTTGCCAGTTCTCTCTCTCTCTCTCTCTCTCTCTCTCTCTCTCTCTCTCTCTCTCTCTCTCTCTGGGAAATTTCTTATGAAATTTATCGCTCTACTGGTTTAAGAAACTCGAGGAACTGTTTTTCCAGAATTGTATGGCGAAGCTGAGTCAGGCAATGAGTCTGACTGAGGTTTCTTTGTTTTATCGTGGCTCAGAACGAAAAAGGGAAAATGATTCAGTATTTGAAAGCAAGGTGCAGTGTAGAGCCTGTTTCATATTTCATTTTTATTTGTCGTTTTACTCACGAAAGATTCTTCTTTATGAACAGAACGTATAAAGGAAACGTAGTAATACAATTGAAAGACCTCAATTTATTTTTATTGCTGTACAGTTATTTCCTGTTGATTGACAGACGGGATATGTTAATCATTAGTCAGTTATGAAAGGGAAAACCTTGCAATTGATGTTGATTTACTCCAGTGTCTGGGTTTGGTTATCTTGATGACTGCTGAATAGGTGTCAAGTCCAGTAAATCCGTTTTCCCTTGCCTGAGGGCAGATCTGTATCATTTGTTCGTGAGGACTTGGCGAGTGCCAAAATGACATCTTCATAAACGAAGTTAGCATACCAAATTTGGTAATGTTACCTTAATCAAACTTTCGACATGCAAGAGAAATTTTTAAGAAATATATACGTTGTTAATTTTGTGTTATTAATGAAATGTTTAACAGTTTCATATTGGAGAAGCAGAAAAAACAGTCGTTAAATGTACTGAGCAGGCATCCACAAAATGGAATGTCACACGTGAAGAAGGAAAAGGAGCCAAGAGAAGTATAGTGAAATACAAAGGAACCATTCAGAGAAGCGGGAGGTCTTCGTCACCCCGGGATCCAAGCCATTTTAGTAACGGGAGTGAGTCATCTTTGCTGCTTTTCAGGAGTTCTTCTCCTCCGGGAAAGAGGAAGATGTTAGAATATGAAAACGCGCTCGGGGGGAACCCTGCTCATTTGAGACTGGTTTCAAAGGAAGGGAACACTTAATGCGGCCCTTTCTCTGTTTAATTGTCCAGTCATGCTTTTATCCCGGGAAAGAACGTGCAAAAGGGAGAGAAGATGTAAGGTTTGGCATTTAATTTGCAATGTGATATGTAAAAAGCATGTTTTAGTGCTTGGAGAGAGAGAGAGAGAGAGAGAGAGAGAGAGAGAGAGAGAGAGAGAGAGAGAGAGAGAGAGATGCCGATTAGGGTCTTGCTTTACAAGATAACAATCGAAGGATCGACCTTTACCAAGACCCTCAAGCATAAAGATCTTAGGAAGAATGGAGACGGTGAGTCGAGAGTTGGGCCACTCATCATTCCCAGTCCGGGGTCGTCATAAAACGCGACTAGTTCATAAAACGACCCCATTGATAACGGTGGGCATTTATTGCTTTATTTGCTCGCCGAGGTTTGCATGTATGATGCGGATCCTCGCCTCCTGCAGTTGCTCGTTGGCCAATTTAGAACACTTTTCTTTCCTTTTCCAACGTTAGAGTACTCTGCGATCATAATACGGCTTTCAATTGGTGTAAGTCTGTGTGTGACTTTCGTATTTGTTGCTAGGATGGTGTAAGTCCCTTGTCATGTCTGCTAGTTTGCAAGTTATTGCATTAATTATTAAAAATGGCTTTCCCACTGGGGGTTAGTGTCTTCAGTGCACTTCACGCGGTGCATTGTAGTCTTTATTTAAGGTGCTTTGCAGCTTGCAACCCCTTTCATTCCTCTTAGTGTCCCTCCATTCATATTCTCTTTCTTCCATCTTACCTTCCACTCTCTACTAACAATTGTTTCTTTGCGCAACTGCAAGGTTTTCCTCCTGTTACATCTTTAAAACCTTTTTACTTTCATTTTCCTTTTCAACGCCGAATGACTCATAGATCCCAGCGCTTGGCGTTAGCCTGAATTTTTTATTTCATTCTATTAAAACCGTTATTGTTTATGACGTTGATGATAACCAGTTCGATCAGTAATGATAATGCAGGCGATGGCGATTATATGTTTCGCACTGCAGCCTTACCGTTGTCGAAATCACAAAGATGACGGTTTTCCTGGCTCATCCCTTATCAGTGAAGATTTCTTCGTCTCTGACGCCGTGGCCCCTCGGGGAAAAGAAATGTGATGGTATGGCGAGCCTTTTGCTAGAAAATATCAAGTATTGGCAACAGAAGACAAGTTCAAAATGCGCCGAAGACTCTTCGGCGCAATCGAGTTTTCTGTACAGCCGCTACAGGGTGTAATCAAGGCCATCGAAACTTTAACCACGGCCTGGTGGTGGCCTATCTCAGAGGGCTGCAGTTTGGTATGATAGATAATTAGTGAGTGGATGATCAACATATCAATTTGCCGCCCTCTAGCCTCAGTAGTTTTTAAGATCTGAAGGCCGACAGAATAAAGTGCGGACGGCAAACAAAGCCGGCACAATAGTTTTCTTTTACAGAAAACTAAAACAAGAACTTGAGAATTGCAAATTGTCCTTTTTGCCATAAAAACAGGTTTGAGGGAAAACATAGTTTAACATATAAATATCTACAAAGTTTTTTTTACTAGAAAATAGCTACTATATGAGAAAAATATTTTGCTGCAAAATTACAAGTACGAACGAAACCATCGTTTTTATCTGAAAATAATAATATCTAGGTTCTGAATACCTCTTTTACGAAAGTACATGGTTAATACAATGGATTATTAAAACTGCATTGAAAATGTTCAACACTGACCCCATAAATACAATCTGTTATCGAGGTAACAATAATATTGGAAATTTGTAAGAAACAGAATCAGTATTTTTTTTAATGTCTTCTGCTTTAAAGAGAAACTAAATATAAAGGTTCTTTGCATCGGAAAAATCACAACCTTTTAAGATATTGTGGTTTTAAGTGCGATAGAACATGAAGCTCCTGTGCATCAGAGAAAACACAACGTTTTAAGGTGCATGGTTTTAAGAGCGATAAGATATAAAGGTTCTGTGCTTCAGGGAAAGCACGATGTTTTAAGGAGTTTTGGCTTCAAGCACAATAGAATAGAAAGGTTCTGTGCATCAGAAAAATCAATGTTTTAAGGTGTTTCGGTGTCAAGAGTGATAAGATGTAAGTCTTCTGTGCATCAGAGAAATCACAATTTTTAACATGTTCTGGTTTTAAGCACAAGATTACAGAAAGGTTTATGGCATCAGAGAAGTCACAACATTTTAAGGTTTTCTGGTTTTAGGAGCGATAAGGTGTATGACAGAGAAATCACAGGGTTTTAAGGTGTTCAGGTTTAAAGAAACATTGAATATAAGGGATTCTGTATATCAGATGTTGTGGGAGCATGAGCGAAATATATACCAAGAAGCGCTGAGGGTTTGTGAGTTGAAATTGACAATGCGCAAGGGGCGTTGTTTTAGGTGTCATCATTTCGACTTAACCGTACGTAGTTTGAAATTCAGCAGTTCCGATTAACCCATTTAACTTAAGCGATTACTGGTAAGGCAGGGAGTTTTACCATCAGTGTTTTTCTGGAAGTGTGGCCACGTAAATAGAAAAAAAAGAGATATATCTTGGAAGAAGAACCACCATCTTAAATGAAAAGCTGGGGATCTCGTTTTCTGGAATCGTGAGTCAGAAGAGAAAAGTAAATGTTGCTGTTTGTTTTTTGGATGCTGACTCGCTACATACGCGTCAGGCTTGTTGTTACATAAAGTTTTTACGTGGGATTGCGACGTAGGTCATCTTTTATATTTACTCTTCTGTCCATTCTGTGATTTTGCTGTTGGGATGAATAGAATATTTTTTTCAATGTATATATTCCTGTCTATTTAGGAAAGTGTTTATTATTATATATATATATATATATATATATATATATATATATATATATATATATATATATATATATATATATATATATATATATATATATATATATATATAATTATATATATTGTCGTGCATTCAGGTATACAGAATGAAACTCCACAGTAATTTGAAATGTTTATTTATTAATTGATTATATATATATATATATATATATATATATATATATATATATATATATATATATATATATATATATATATATATATCATGAAGCTACAAGTGTCAATAATATCAAATCCACGCTGCATCGGGGATATTCCCGAGGCAGCGTGGATTTGATATTAAGCGACATTTGTAGCTTCATGATTGTATATAAATCACGGTGTGATAAAAATGTCATATATATATATATATATATATATATATATATATATATATATATATATATATATATATATATATATATATATATATATATATATTCTATCTCAGGTATACAGAATGAAACTACAGTAATTTGAAATGTTTATTGATTATATATTTGTATATATATTATATAATATATATATATATATGTATATATTGTATATATGTATATATTTAATATATATACTTATATATAAATATATATATATATATATATATATATATATATATATATATATATATATATATATATATATATATATATATATATATATATATATATATATATATGCACACACACACGTGCAGTTGATGTTTTGATGTATGACTTACATAATGAGAATATTTGTTGCTGTTGTTCCTTGAAATGCCTTACATAATGAGGATATTTGGTTGCTGTTGTCCCTGAAGCTGAGTATATAGGAGAATTCTTTTTAATTTCGTTTGTTTTACTGATAGGTGTTCACCTACAATTTATGGCGAAACTTGAGACCTGACCTACCGCAAAAAGGATCCCAGGCGGATCACTTAGTCAGTGTGCTTCCTTCATCCGAGTCATCCTCCCAAGGAAGAAGAGGCAGTCCGGCAGCTTCCATCTGCGCCGAAGCTGGCGAAGGTTTCAAGGTTCTTGGTGTCTGTGCGAACGGTGGGCAGGCTGAAAAAGAGATCTCGCTACGTAGCCACCGTCGGAGGATGATGCGGCTAAGGGAGGGATGATGGGGAGGTGTGGTTGGTGTAGGATAGAGGAAGGGATGTTGGGAGGGAGGAAGGAGGAGGTGTGTCGCTCCAGTGTGTCTTTAGCTCTTGACAAGGTTGGTTGTGGTTCTGGTGCTCCCTCCGACACGGCAACGGCTCTCGATCTAGTCTGTCTCTGTCTCTCTCTGTCTCTGTATTCGCTCGAGGAGACCGTGTCCTTGCGTGGGCGTTTTCCAGGCACTTCGAACGTTCTTGTGTTTGCTATGGAAACACGTCGTCCGGTGTGAAAGCCGCCTCAAATAGCGAGGTCAGCGACCCAAGTTTTTGTGCATGCAAAAGGAGTTCCCAACAAGTGGGGCTTATGTGTTTTGAGTGCGCTGTGCATGCGAGCTCGTGCGAGTGCACATGTTGTATGAATGAGTGCTTGCACCACCTGTATTCTTGGAAAAAACACGAAAATGGAATTTTACGAGTTTTATAGGTTTCGTAGGATTTATGAACAGTTTTTTTTCTAGGTCAGTTCGAGTTTAATACGTGTCCACTGTGTCCGTTAAAGCAGTGTCACTTTGCACATGTGATCTAGCTTTAGTAGTTGAGACCGCTAGAGACAGACAGTCAAGCAGACAATCTGTTCCATGCTGTGTGTGTGTATGTATGTATGTGTTTGTACGAGAGATTGACGAAGAGACCTTGGAACCAGAGTTTGACTTAACGTGACATGATCCTCCTCGTCGATGCTAATAGGTTTCGAAAAATTTCTCTTTGCTTTAGCTGATTTAAATGCTGATTCAAGGTGATTGACGAGAGGCGGATTGGAATATTTCACGGTCGAGAGAGAGAGAGAGAGAGAGAGAGAGAGAGAGAGAGAGAGAGAGAGAGAGAGAGAGAGAGAGGTGGTTGGGGAAATGGGGCGTTGGGAGTGCGAGAAAGCGTAGAGTTTTGTAGAAAAAAAAGGAAAACAGAATCATTGCTGTACTCGAATGCAAGATTTGGCGAATTCCTTACATCGTGAATAAGAAAAGAAATCAGTGTTTTGTGTTTGTTTCGCTTCGACAGAAATCAGTCCACCAAACAAACAGAACAGCTGTATAATTGGTTTGTTTGCGCATTGTTTGTGAAGAGTAACATGTAACGTTGAGGTGGAGGAAGTCGTTAAAGATAGGATTGCAATCTACGTGTGTGTTGTAGTCTCTTTGGAGGAGGCGCCTCACGCAGGACCAAAAGGTGGGTGTGTCTTCCGTCTCTCTCTCTCTCTCTCTCTCTCGTTATGTAACATTTATTCTTCCCGCTTTATCGCAAGGTAGTTGTGTAAGGTGATCAGCATTTTTATTGCAGTATTTATTGAAATTTATTAATGTATTTGCTACTCTCATCAAGGGTCATTTGTTATTGTCATTGGTGACGATAATTTTGGCCTAAAAATGTAAGTATAGTATTTGACCTAGCAAGTTCCATCTTTTGGCAAAACTTAGCGAGAGTCGCTTGAATTTTCTGGAAGACGATTTACGGGGAAGATTCCTTTTGAGTAGTGTTGTGGTGGAATCGTAATGACCTGCTCGTGTGAAATTTCTTGCGTTTTGAACAACAGCACTTACTTTTTACACTGGTTTCTAGTTATTAATATTTGTCATCTTTGTTAAATAGTAGGGTCATATTATTGTTATTATTATTATTGTAACAGCAGGAGTTGCAGGAGCAGCAGCATTCAACAAAGATTAGTTTCTTATGATCTGTAATACCCTGCAAAACTTTTTGGGTGT
Source organism: Macrobrachium rosenbergii (assembly GCF_040412425.1). Lineage (NCBI taxonomy): Eukaryota > Metazoa > Arthropoda > Malacostraca > Decapoda > Palaemonidae > Macrobrachium > Macrobrachium rosenbergii. The sequence goes on along the minus strand of NC_089761.1, from coordinate 54,424,924 downwards.
TGCCGTTATCGGTTTTAAGTGAAGAATTAATTGTTCTTGGGAGATATTAAAAGGTGTAACGTATTTTTTATGGTGTTCAGCATAGACAGCCACTCCTTTAAAACGAGAAATGATTATAAAACATTTCATAATTACTAGATTGTAATAGTAATGTACAAACCTTTCAATGGAGGTGATGGAGAGTGACAAGCAAAATTATTACGGAAGTTTTTTGCCATATGGTGGGATAAACTCTGCGGGATTCTATCTTATGTTTTCTCATGACTCCTTTCCGTCCTTTGGATTTTTATTGATTCATGAAAAACTTTGTTGCTATTCAGTACCTTCCTTTCCAAGCAGCTTATACCTTTAGCATTTTTGTCTGCTATAAATTAATAAGTTTCGATGCAACTTTCCTTTGGTTATTTTCTAATACTAGGTGAACATTTTCAATATACAAAATGGTGGATTAACCAAGTTGTGTTTTGTTTTGTTTTTAGAAATATGTAGACCTACGTGGATTTATGGATTTAAGGATGCAAATCTAAAGACATTACGTTACGAACCAAGTTTTTTTAGTAAAATGCAGCCAAAGTTATTGTAGTAAATGCAAAATATTTCACGATTCACATTTCAAATTAAGGCCAGAATGTCCATTTGATATTTCAAACATCTACGTCGAGTAACTCAGTCATTTGAATTTAATACCTAGAATGTTGACATTTAACACGTCAAACGAATGAAATTTTGCATATTGGATATTTCAAATTTGGTCAGTTCAGATCGAAGGAAGCTAGTATGTTTCTTAAGAAACGTGGGCATGTACTTGTGATATTTCCAAATATTGTCAGTCCAGTCTTGAATAACTTGACATGATTTAATGAAAGAGTATTTAACAGGCTGGTAACAGTTTCAGCAAGTTAGTTACGCTACAACTGATATGACCGGCTTTGCTTAGAATTTAGCGGTAGACTTCTGGAAGGTTGCAGGCTCTCTTGTCTGCAAACAATCTGCTTTTAATGATGGCAAGAATAACAGTTGCTCAAGTCTTAGAACTCCAAGAAGTAATCAGTGTTGTCGGAGCAGACTATTGCAGAACTAATTCATAATTACTTATGCAGTAGTCTGCTACAAAAACAACTTTGTCAAGTCTGCGAATGGTGTAAAGATCAGTGTCTGGTTTTCATGGCAGGGTTTTCAGTTTAATTCATATGTGCGGGCCTTAATTTTCTGGATTCTTTTTCAATTGCCATTTGTTTATGTTAATATTTAATAGATTTTTATGTGCATTTTTGCTATACACTTTTTTTAAGATAGTGAACATTCTGTCCTGGAAAAATGCTTGCTTTGGAAGTTGGTATCCTTTTAGAGAGATGATAATGTAAAATCATCACGTGGCCTTTAATATATGAAGGTTTGATTATTTCTTGAAGAGCAGGAACGCGATTTTTGAACACAGCAATAATGATAATAATGAAACTTGCAAGTAGAGAAAGGCAAGGCAGTGAAATTGCCATTCTCTTTACCAGTGACTCCAAAAATGCTTAAAAAAATGTATCGTTTAATAAGGCTAAAACTGTACTTTGCTAATAAGCTTTGTAATTCTTTGGAATTTTATAATAATGTATTAGGCTGCCATGTGCCGGGAGGCGGGAACGGTATATTTTTTTAACTTGGTAAGAATTGTTTGGGCAACTTCAACGAAATGAAATCAAATTCGAAAGTTGAAATCTTTTTATTTTTATAGTTCGTGATTCTGCTAGTTTTTTCTATTGGTTTCAAATTTGTCATTCATAATTTCGTTAGAAATATGTCTGTTAACAGTCCGGATCAATGCAAATATACTTACTTTTTACAAATATATTGTTTTTATCAGGATGTTCTGTGTTTAGCTTCAAACCGATTCAGTACTTTTAAGAGTTCTTATAAATATTCGTTTGGCACAAATATGAACGTCTTATTACTATCTTATTATTTTATATTGTTATTGTCATCGGGAGTGACTTGTTTAGTATGCTACTCCATTACTGAGTTAGGAACTTGTCATTGTGAAGTTTCAAGTGCTTTTAAGTATGAGATGCCTGTATGTATACCTGTTCATTTTCTTGTAGGTGTCTTTTTCATTTTTCGCATAGCTTCATTACTTCTTTTAATGCAGTTATAATTTCGTTTCATGTTATTAGTTTTTGCGACGAAATAGTGATATGATATAATTTTTATAACAGCCTTCGCACGGCCTTTGTAAAATTTAATTTTGAATATTGTATTTTAGGTAGTTATATGATTTTTAAAATTTCTTCAATAGTTTTGTACGGGGGATACATTTCAGATAATATGTCACCATCGTTTTCTAAAGCCACAAAAGAACATTCAAAGGAAAGTTTTTTTTTTTATTATATTTCCAGACTTGGTTCTAGTTTATAGCCTTGTCGGTCATTGACGTAATCCGGATTCGAAAGCCAAGATAATGCTGATGTGACCGAGTATTTAATGTGACGGTGACGGCAACCAACGAAATATGTGCCATCGTTGAGTAGAAGACTTGGTGGAAATTTGTCGACAGTTTCCACAGTTATTGATATATAATCGACACTTATACAGGTAACATGGCAATGTTTTTACCGGTAGTTGTAATTTATTGATGCTGAATTTTCAAAGATTTTTGTATTTGTATTTTTCTGGCAGTGCCTTACAAGCAGCGTGGACAGAAGAATGTGAAATGGCAAAGAACTGATTGCGCCGTACTGATTAACACTGATGTAAAAACTGCGCTTGTCTCTTTGCAATTTGAAATTTTTTGATTAATGCGAAATTGCTAAGCATTAAGATGAAAGCAAATTTTTATTCTGTAAAGGTAACATTCTTCCGCTGGCAATTTTCCTTCTAGAAACAAATTTTTATTCTGTAAAAGTCATCATTCTTCCGCTGGCAATTTTCCTTCTGGAAACAAATTTTTATTCTGTAAAAGTCATCATTCTTCCGCTGGCAATTTTCCTTCTGGAAACAAATTTTTATTCTGCAAAAGTCATCATTCTTCCGCTGGCACTTTTCCTTATGTTGGCTTATTTTGGAACTTTGGATCTGCGTCGGTTTTTTTTTTTTTTTTTTTTTGTGTGTGTTTCCTGTACCGCTCATCCTTCAGAAAGACATCAGTTTGTCGAACTTCCGGCCAA